>NW_003206035.1:0-22786 GCF_000006405.1 Perkinsus marinus ATCC 50983
GTGGTGCTCTATCATCAATCCATTTCCGCTCCACTTGCCAACACAACTCGCAAGGAGTATCGGTAATACATCGTAATCGATAATGCATCCAGTGCTAAGCACTGGCAGTGCCTGGAGTGCATAAAAACTGAAGATTCAGTAGTTCGCCCGAGTAGCTCTAGCACGGTCTGGCCCAATGGTACAACACCTTACCCACATCACCGTATGTAAATTACATAATGTAATGGTAGTGTTTCCAAGTAAGCATGCAGTATGAGCATGATTGGAAACTAATCTACAAAGCGGCGCCGCAGGCCCTTGAGGGACTGTGTAAGCATCATTGGGGCAAAATGAGTAATTTAGGGGCGAGCGAAGTTTTTTACGGGCGCCGGAAGAAATCCACTCAGAGGGCACTCTTAGACTGCAACAGTCTACACTGTAGACTCTACAGCAGTACCTCCAGACTGGCGCTCTCCGTCCCTATTTCCGTTGACTGGATAGAGTTGATAAACGTTTCACCTATGGCTCGTATAATTTCTCATGTCAAACGTGTGTAACTTAGTTTTCACTCAAAAAAAGAGGGCGCTCTTCGTAGTTGCGATATTGCGCCTGATTGCACGTACCGTGTTGAATACACCGAATCACCGGCTTTGGTTCGGTGAACTAGATACCTAAATTTGCCTTTTAATCGTCACATCATGTTTCCTCACAATTTCCATATCGTCACCAACACATGCAGTTGACAATGTTCATATTTTGGTAATTGTATTTCCGAGGATGCTGTTCAGTCCGTTGATGAAATCGAATGGCTCCGCTCCCTCTGCGAATACGACTAAGGTGATTGCTATAGATAACGGTGGAGGTCTGCTGAAGGCGGGGTTGATTGACCCGACGCTTGAGCACGAGGCTCTTCTCTATCCCGAGACTGTTATTCCCAACGCTGTAGCAAGATCGAGGCGTGGTGGGAAAACGACGAAACGGAAGCTCCTCATTGGAAAGGAGATAACGTCTTGTCCCGAGTAAATCTACAGAGGTTTTCATCGTGTCAAGGGCGCATTAGGTACATCATGACGAGGCCTTCCCATAAGGGGGTTGTCGTTGATTGGGAGACGCAGAAGATCATTTGGGACAGCGTATTGCACGGGCGACGGCATCTTCCTGGGCTTCTCCCGAAGGTGAAAAGATGGGAAATTTCTATTTAACGATTCCTTGGAATGTTTTATGCGTCTTACGTGCTCACGATGTCGCACATTACCGACCTTTTCCGTGAACCTCAGGGCACGGACGTTTCTGAAGTGACGATCATCGTCACACAGCCACTATGCTGTCCGACGATGGTCACCCGTGTTGGAATGCAGGTTAGATGCGGCCGAAAATCGTCGTGTGTGTAGCTGTAGGTCTTAGGTTCTCTTTGAAGATTTTGGATTTGCTCGTGCAGTAATTGTTGATGCTCCCTTATGCATTCAGTCCAGTGAGGGCCTCAAATCACAGTTCAGTGACGAGGAGTGGGAGAATCCCTGCGGGTTGATTGTTGATGCGGGATTCAGCGGATGTCGGGCGGTGCCACTGTAGCATCTCGAGGGGATCGGCTACCTATTGGATGTGTTTTCATCACTCTGGGCTACTCATGAAAAAAATATGAAGCCAATCGTGGGGAGGATTATATGTCGTTTCTACGCAGTCCCCGGTCGATGAACGTTTCACTCATCACTAATATGATCTATCATGTCAGACGTGTGTAGTTCTGTAGTTCCACAAGAAAAGCACTCAGAGAATGACGTTTGCAACACACACCCTCTATCGCATGGAATTAGGTACAATATGTATCCCATCGAACACTGCGCTCAGAGAATGGATGTGGGTGGTAGAGTCATGACCAACTACCTGAAGGAAGCTATGGCGTAATCAAGTGCATTCTGTGTCGGCAAGGATTCGTCACTGTTTAGACATAATCAAGTTGATCTCGACGATGCGCCGTTACTCGTTGAGAACATCTTTGAAACAATGTGCTATTCTGCACAAGATTTTGCAGAGGAAGTGAAAGCCTCTCGGGCTTGTCCTCATGAGAGAGCCCGACGTTACGTCCTTCCGGACCATTCCTCAACATCAAATCATTTGGGAAAGGTTGTGGACCCTGGACAAGGGGATGATGTTACTAATAAAGATTGTGTTGATTTGAGCCACGAGAGGATGGTAGTCTGTGAGGCCCTGTGGCAACCCGGTTCAATTGGGGTCCTCCAAGCCGGACTGGCCGAGATGGCGGCGACAGCCGTGATGAAGGCTCCCGTCGCAACGAGATCGGCGATCGCCAAGAAGGTACGTGTGGCATGGCTCCGTCTGTGTTGCAATTTCAAATTGAATTCAACCTGAATGCAGTAAAAGTTACCCGATGCAGGATTCGAACCTACGACCATCTGCTCCGTAGGCAGACATTCTATCCAGCTGAACTAATCGGGCGATGTTTATAGTCTTGATTGGATGCATTCATCCCATCAATCTCGTCAGGTTATCTTGGGAGGAGGTCTTTTCCTCATTCCGGGTGTTTTGAAGAGATTCAAGGAAGAGTTCAGGTCGTATTTGCCCGTGGAGATTGCCAGTGAGGTTAAATTCTTCGCTGAGCCGGACGGGAGATACGACTTGTCAGTTTGGAGAGGCCTTCATGCTCTTGGTAACAATTTACTGTATTGTGTTCGCCTCCATCAGAATCGTCTGATATCGCTCTATAGGTTGAGGTTTTAGTGGTTCCTTATTTTATAGGTTCCTCAGAAGAGAACTTGTCGCATCTCGGATTGCTCCATCGAGAAGCTTGGTTAGCTGCTGTTACTAAGGCATCGAGCAACAGTGCCCCCGCAGAGGCTAACCGAGCAGCGTCCACCCCAAGCACCAACTCTCGACGAGGTCGTAAGTCAAGCCAATCTGGTCGTAAGAGGAAGTGTAAGAAAAATGATTGATTCTATGGAGATTTTTCCATGTGCTGAGTTGAATACATTGAAAGGGATTGCTCCGCAATATGCTACACTAATCCAGGGCCACTGCGCGATCTTTCACCTGGTTATCCCGAAAGGAAACTTCTACCTCTTTTCTTTAAGAAATTGTTACTTGGAGTGCAATGACATAGTGAAGGTATTGTGCTTGTAAGTATTGTTAGCAGTACGATCGGCAGGAGGCCCTCAGACCTTGATACGAATGATAACTTCCACGGAACACAAAATTGGAACTTGTAGGAAATCTCAACATAAAACAGTATATCAAATGGTTGCTAGAAAAGCATCATCGATCTCCGAGCTCTCCGGCGTCACATCTTCATCATCTCCCGAGTCCATCGGCTCCTGCTCAGTGAGGGCGTATTCTTCATCCAGATCAGGACAAGGAAATCTGAGTACGCAAAGTTTTCCCCAATTATTATTGATTCTTACTTCAGTGTTGCTGCTATACCAGCAAGATTCTGTAGTTGTTCACCACTAACGTGTTGAGTACTAAAAACGAATACACTACTCGTGGTCTGCACCTCATCCACGAGCGCCACATATCTGTTAATCAAAATACAATAAAAATGACAGAGGTAACCATACCGCTTCCTGACAGCAACAGAGGACGATCGGAAAAGACCGTCTGTGATCAGCAGCTCTTCAATCGCGCCCATCTCAGCCGCTTTCGTCACAGGGCCTGTTACCATACTTTAATAATCAATCTCGTAGTGGACTTACCGGGCCCATAAACGGCTCGTTCCGGATCATTCTTCAACATAGTATAAAATCGATCCAGTGCAGAGACATTCGACATTGCTTTAGTATCAGCCACCTGGCGGGCAAAAAAACCTTCGCTGTGCGCGCGGAAGATACAATATAAGTTTACCTGCGACTTCACAGTTTCATTCGACATCAGTTCGTTGAGCCCTTGTTTGTACGCTGTAGAGCAGTGACAGGAAACGAACTTATTCTTTGTTGCGTTTAACATTAATGAATCGGCTGAATGAAAATACGTTTTTTCTATCAGAAAAAGTAACTCACCTTTCTTGGTCGCTTCCTCCCGGGCATATTTCACAAAGTCATCTTTGACAAAACCGGGGCCCGCGATGACGATGCATTTCACTCTTTCAAAATCAACGTGATTTTTTATTGCTTGATAAACCTGATATCAAGCGGCTTTCAAGGGCGTGCGCTTTTTCCCATAATACATCACCACGATTGCCTCGTGAGAGCTACAGTATGTGTCAACTTGATATGCAAATGTGAGTTATTTTCCGAGATTAGTAATACTCGATTTGAAACTGCAATATAACCATAACTATGAACATGTGTTGTGATGAGAGTACCCGTTTGGGGTTGTGATAGCGACAACTTGTTCACTATAATAACGCATATCAAATTGGCACGTACTGTATACAACTGACGAAAAACTTACGTGTTCGTAAAATTTATTCAATGCCTTCTCGTATCCACTACTCCCACTACGTTTCTTGGGAATAGTCACAGACACTCTAAGAAAAACAACTGAGCTCAACCGTAGGAAAGTCTTCCTACTTTACCATCTCCTTCGCGAGAACTCGCGTAAGGAGATACAAATTTGAAATCCCGGAATCGATCAGTACAACCGCGAGCTCAGCATTGGCTGAAACCTGCAGAAAAAAAACTGAAAATTTTCGTGAAAAAAATTTTCTGCGACTTACATTCGTTGCTTCACTGAGTATGTCGAGTGAAAAGCTGTCCCAATTCCCTTTTGAAATTTGTATCTGCTACTAAACTCTTCTATGGAATAGCAAAGACCTGGTACCTTATTATTCAACCCAACCTCTATCGTGTGGTGCTGATTCAGCTTGATATATGGGCTCTCGGTACGGTTCTTGCCCGAGAACCTAACACCCCCAGACATGCGACCCGCACAAGTTCAATTCCCCCCTACCGTATTATATTCGCTTCACCATCATAATCAACTGCCGTCACTGCGATGGTCAATCGCAAATGCCTTTTTTCTGACGACACGCTACCACTACCTGAAAATTCCCACATGTCAAAATCGATCAATAACAAAATCTATCCGACTAGTTTCCTTCGACACTTTTCTCACCGTATTAGCCGTTACTCGATCGCCTCTTTGAACCTATATCACAAAACCATCAATTCCGAATAGCGAACCAAACTCCATGTAAAAAAATCAACATTTTTCCCCTGCACAAAAGACATCCACATTTTTTAAGGGTGATGACTAGAACCGTTTCGTCGATCTTGCCGAGTTCCGTCAAACACAGTGGAGTTTCACCCATGATATGAAAAACATATTTCACATTTCACTTCGCCAAAAACAATTGTGTTGTATATAATTGTCATCGAATATTTCGCCACTTCGCGTCAAATGGGTGAAACTCCAATACGTATCAGTTGAATCTGCGAAATTCCCTCAAAGAACGTAAACCACCGAAGTATCTCACCAGATTATAAAGATGCCAAATATCCTCCGACTCTTCCGCAATGACAACTACTCGACCACTGCCGTCTTTTTCTATTTGTCTTAACTCAATCTTCATCTTTCACCCGTGATATGCGCAAAAACACTAGTGGAAAAACACATTTCACTTCGCGAAAAAACGCATGTGAGCAGTGTCTAATTTGCCAAGTGTTTTCAATACATTTAATATCGCGTATTTCACCACTTCACGTAAAACTCCAAAAAGTTCTAATAATTTTCGCCCAAAAATACTCTCCAATTCAACAACACATACCCAAACTTGAAAAATCGTTTCAAAATGCAATTGCAAATAAACATGTTATCAATCTGCATTTATAATAGTACACCGCACTGCGAAGATTTTCCAAAAGATTCTCTCACTCAGCGTTCTGACTTCAGAAGCGCATGAAAAAACAACTGATGAAATAATACCTGAAATAAATCAACCAGAAAATTTCCCAAAAATTTCGGGAAAAAATATACTTACCGGAGAGATTTCATCTCGGCTCGCCATTCGCGATGCACACGCGATTTCATACCAGTAGATGTAACTGTCAGATTAGCAATTTCCGCAACACTCAAAAAACTCAATTTAGTGTTGGAAGTGGTGGAAAATGTTCATATGCTCATGTGTTGATGACAATACGAAAATTCAGCGAGGAAATTTTGGAAAATTCTTCTTTATTTCTGTACACTTCTTCCCAATTTCATGTGTTTATTTCTATAATGGATTTCACCCGTTTTACGTGAAGTGGCGTAATACTCCGTGAAAAACGCGATATTCGCGGTGATATGCAGTAGTCGTGAAATATATTTTTCACCAAAATAAAACCAAACAAGTGTCTCCACACTGCGCAAGTCAGATGAATTCTACTGTGACAGTCTGAGCTGTGCGTTGTTAATATCATTAGCGTTTTGTGTAATGTGTCTACTGCTAGGCTAAGACATTTTATTCCTTTGATTACTCATATAAAAATAAGGTTATGAACGTAATAGTATTAGTTGCGTTAACTATCAACAGGACAACCTGTTACACTTCTGTAGACGCGGAAAAAAATATCTTCGCTCCGCTCAGCTAAGCTCAAAAGTTTCTATACAGTACAACTTAGATCCAAGTCTGCAGAAACCAACAGAAATTTCCCAAAAATTTCCATAATTGTCATCAACACATGCAGTTGACCATGTACATATTCCCCCTCACCTCCTTATAAGCCGCTCTCGTCGTGCTTGCTGCTCCATCCCATGTAACTAACAACAATCAACGATCTTGCAATCTTGCATTTCCTCAACGCATTCAGTTAAACACTAACAACAACTGCATTCACGTCATGCCGTTCGCAGTTGATGGAGGTTCTGTGATGGGAGTTTTGGCAATATGTCACGGACGAGGGTGGATCACACAAACCCATGTAGGATGCAGTCCACGTCCATGACACATTCAGTGCCCGGCACCAAACACGGCTATATCAATCAGCCACTGTGCAGATCCCGAGTGAATGCTCCCCCTCTCAGAAAAGAAAAATAACTCCGTCACACCCAAGATATCTCTTTCGATGCCTCCAACAGAAATTCCCAAGCACTCTGGGGGAACTTTCTCTGTTCTTGGGTGTGTCGGCCGAAGGTGATCAGACTGGATCACTGCGTTTGCAACGACTTGACGTCTTGCATTTCCTCAACGCATTCAGTTAAACACTAACCATAACAGCACTCTTCAAATCTTGCAATCTTGCATTTCCTCAACGCTGTCGTCCCTACCACTCACCTCTTCCTCAGCCATACACACCAACAACTGTTCATGCAAGGGCCTGCAGTCCCCCATCAGCGACACAATATCTGTCCCCGATCTCGGGCGACAGCCTCGATCTCCATCATTAACTCCTTCATGTGATTCTGATGACGAGGAGGAATCGTAATAGTGAAAATCTTCGCTGTGCGTAAGTGAATCTACGAAGCAGAATATACTGTATAGCTGCTGAGCCCAACAGAGTTTCGTCACTAATCATACAAGTTTACAAAAACCAACAAGAATTATGGAATAATAATAAAAAATTTTTTCCTCGCATTCTATTAGAAAAAACCAATTATTTTTTGCCAACACCACCGCTGCTGTATATCAAATGTTGGAGTAGGAATATATGTTCGCTCTCCTCAGCTGCTGAGCTCAGCAGAGTTTCCTCACTGATTATAGAAGTATACAGAAACCAACAAATTCCCACACAATTTCGTACAGTAACCGAAATAATTTTCCAAAATTTTCTCATCCGCATCAACACACGCGTTTTGCGTGAAGTGGCGTGATCCTCTCTGTGAAAAACGCGATATTCGCGGTGATATGCAGTGGTCGTGAAATATATTTTTCGCTAGTACTTTTTTCATATTACAGGTGAAACTCCAATGAAAATCTCCCGAAATTTTCTCAGAATTTCCATATGCATGTACATATTTTCTCACACTGCTACTACAAGAAATAAATCTGCACGTGAATATCAGAAAAATGGGAATTTTCTGATAAAAAATACATTTTTTCGTTTTTTATCATTGCAGGAGTTTACGTGAAATGGTGTAATACTCCATGTGAAAAACGCGATATGAAGTGAGTTGAAAATACTTGGCGAATTACACCGGACAAATTATCACCACGCGTTTTTCACTGCTCATATGCGTTTTTCGCCAAGTGAAATGAGACTACTTAGTGTGAAACTCCATCACTAACAATTTCTTACTTTTCAAAACTCCATCCTGAAATTCCTCAATATCAGCCAACAATTTCGCCGCTTTGGGCAAACCGATTTCTATCAAATCCGCTTCTGATACAACTCCGTTTTCCGACAGTTTAATATATCTAAACTCAGCACTGAAGGAAAATATGCAAATGGTCAACTACACGTGTTGTTGACTATATGTAAATTCTCCTTGTTTTCTGTACACTTCTACCCAAACTAGTTTATAAATCTTCGTAATTAGTGAGGAGATTCGTGAGCTCAGCTGAGGAAAGCGGAAACATATATTCCAATTGTGTTGGAGTAGGAATATATGTTCGCTTTCCTCAGCTGCTGAGCTCAGCAGAGTTTCCTCACTAATTATAAAAGTGCACAGAAACCAATAAGGATTTCCCAAAATTTCCTCAGAATTTCCACATTTTCACCAACACACACGTAGTTGAAACAATTCGAAATAAAATTTATGAATTCGTCAACAAATACAACACCAATTTTTTTCATTAAGAAAAATTACATTCCCCCAACCTTACGTAAGGGCGAACGAAATAATCGCTTTCGCAACTCGGGGCTTTGGTAAGTTGATCAGTCGCATCTCGCCACTCGAAAGCGTTGAATCAATTTCCGACATTTCAAATTCCCCAAGGGAAATACCTGAGGATGTTCTTCACATAGATACAGTGAATGTCAAATTGATATGTGTTATTATAGTGAACAAGTTGTCGCTATCACAGTCCCAAACGGGTACTCTCATCACAACACATGTTCATAGTTATGGTTATATTGGAGTTTCACCCTAGCGATATGAAAAACGCTAGTGGAAAACATATTTCACGACTACTGCATATCACCACGAAGATCGCATTTTTCACCGAGTTTCAACGCCACTTCACGTAAAACGGGTGATTTAACTCCATTGTATATATGCGATACAATTCCAAATCGACTCTCATTAATCTGGGGAAATAACACACATTTGCATATCAAATTTACACAAGGCACTTTCGCGTTGTGCGTGCGTGCGTGCAGAATTATTGTGGCTCAGCTACGAAGCATGGGAGGCTATCAGATAGATCAAACGACTCCTCTATATGCGGAGGTGTTGGGAAAAATCGGACAACTCGATTATGCGAACAGCTCGAAAACTCGGAAAACTCGAAAACAGCTAAATGCATAAAAAACTTTAATGACGGAGAAATGTCCTACCCGGGGATCGAACCGGGGACCTATGTAAAATTCATTGATCGAGTCCTTGGACGGGGACTCAGTGAGCTCCGCCTCTTCTTCACGAAGGCCTAGTGGCGTAATACTCCATGTGTAAAATGCGATATTCGTGATAAGAAGGGAATTGAAAACAATTCGCGCATAACACTGAAGAAATCATCCCATATCACGTCAAACAAATCACGTGTTATACGTGTTATTCACTGCTCACAAGCGTTTTCGCGAAGTGGGCTGTGAAATATGTGGTGAAACTCCAGTGCAAAACATTTTATAATTCGAGACTCATACCACTCCACAGACAACTTACTCTCATCAAGTGATCCATAAACACACCAATGACCAAAACTCGGATGCTCATAAGAGTTCTCAACCACAAATCGAACCTAACCATTTACATTTCGCGCTCGCCCTGATGATCGATTTCTCACCAAAGTCTCCACTGATCCAGGCAACCATACACTCAGCAGGAATGGACACAATATAATACTGTACCTGCAATACCAGTGAAAACAAAAAAAAGGAAAATTTTCTCACAGTTCAAAAAGTATTATTCGAATCCGATCCACGTAGAACACTGACAGGAAACTCGCCTTGCATCGCTCGAAGTTGTACAGGAAATCAAATCGGCACGCCGAGTTGGACTGAATAAAAACAAGTAAAAGTGAACAATGGTGTCCATATAAAAATTCCGAGGAAATTTTTGCAAATTTTCCTTGGTGTGAGGAAATGCTGTACACAGGTGTCTCCTGTAATTTTATATTCTTGTGATACTTGTCTCCCTTGCTAGCCTAGCGTATACTTATTGATTACTGTACTGATCAAACGTTAAAAACTACTTGTTAATAACTCTTGTTGACTTATTTAATCCTAACACTTGCTTTCCACCCAAATTTCTATAATTAGTGAGGAAACTCCCCAACACAGCAAACATATTTTCCTCCAAAAATACAACTTCTACTCTGGCGCGCGCCCTAGGAGTAAAATGGAGATCGACATCTCTACAAAGGAAATGTGTTATACCATAATTTCACGCATACGTGTTGTTTCACCAACAAACACCATTTTTCAAAATTGCAATTATTATTAGATCGCTGTCGAGCAAAAAGACATCAACTCATCTCACAAATCGATCAAGATGGCGAGCGCTCTTTACCACAACACTGATAAATCTCACCTCGTTCAACTCCTCCCCTTGCACGATCTGTGACATTTGCGGTAGATAATGTATCTGCCGAGAAACGACCGCTGACAATTTCTGATAAAAAATCACCAAAACAGAGCTCACTGTTTGCAACAGTCGCATAGTAGCAACCCAGGCATTCAACGGTGTTGCTGATACAGATGACATCATCCCTACTCCTTCACCACTTGAACTGATGCAATATGAAACAACCAGTGTTAGAAAACTCCGCACAGTATTCTCAGTTTTATTGGAGTTTCACCCGTTTTACGCGAAGTGGAGTAAGTCTCGGTGAAACACGCGATATTCGCGGTATGCCGTGGTCGTGAAATATGTTTTTCACTAGTGTTTTTCACATCACGGATGAAATTTTATTATACAAATTAACACGTGAATCGGATAGAAACTACAGGGCGTTTACAATAGGAAGTAATCCCTACTTCACCACTTGGAAAAATACAAAAACATCACCATAGTCGCCAGTGTTGGAGTAGGAATATACGTTTGCTTTCCTCAGCTGAGCTCAGCAGAGTTTCCTCACTATTTATATACAAATTCGAGTAGAAGCGTACAAAAACCAATAAAAATTTCCACCAAAAAATCATCACAATTCGCATCGAGACCACAGGAGACATGCAATACGACACCACACGAACTCATATAAAAACGTCATCATACGAAATGTAGTGTTAAAGGAATATATGTTCGCTTCCCTCAGCAGAGTTCCATCACGACTCATAGAAGTGTACAGAAACCAACAACAATTCTGGTATAACTCAAAAAATATTTCCTCAGCATTGTATAGGACTATCACGCCACTTCACGGGTCGAAATTTTCACATTCCCATCAACACATGTAGTTGACCATGTGCATATCTCCCTACAGTGGGGCGATATGAAAAACATATTTCACGACTACTGCATATCACCGCGAATATCGCGTCTGCACTTCATGTAAGACAATTACGACTTACCCAATTTCCCTCCTTTTCCCACCAGTAGGAGATTCTCGAGGCGACGACGTCGTCGTTCTCAACGGGGTGGACGCTGAAGTGGCTGATCCAAATTTGAGCAATAGATGTTAGTTTTCCTCAGCTCAGCACAGTTTCCTCACTTATACAAAATTCGGAATAGAAATATACAAAAAAACCAATGAAAAATTCAACAAAATTTTCTCACAATTTTCATATTGTCACCACCACACGTAGTTGACTACATGAAAATATTCTCTCCGATTTTACATGAGAATACTTCTAGGTGGTGATAGAATTCAAATCGACTCGTGCAAAAAATTGTCACTACAGTGGCGTTTCACCCGTTTTACGTGAAGTGAAAAACGCGATATTTGCGGTGATATGCAGTAGTCGTGAAATATGTTTTTCGCTAGTGTTTTTCATATCACGGGTAAAACTCCATTCACTTAACAAATTTTCCGATTTCCTAACATCACAGACTGAAAATGGCAAAAAAACGAAAAAAAACGAAAACGAGAAAAACGAAAAAAAAGGAAAAAACGAAAAAAACCAAAAGACCAAAAAAAAACCAAAGAAAAATAAATTTTTGCGATCACCATAATTTACCATCAGCAGTTTGCCCACGTTCACCATCATCAGTCGATCGACTAACCAAAGATACTAATGTGCCCGAAACCGCAAGATACCTAATAGGTTCCCCTACAAAGATTCAAAATAGGCCCGATTCTTACCACAGAAGATTCTTCCCAGCAAATACAACGTGTAGTAGCGGCGAATCATCCCACAACGCCAACGCGAACAAGGTCGCCGCAATACTACCGCAAACGTATTTGATCAACCTGAATTGAAAATCAACAGAAAAATAATCATAGCGGAGCGAAGCCAAAAATATTTCACCAGCCTCTGGCAATTCCCCAAAAATGAATAACATTCATACAAAATCAGAGCGGAGCGAAGCCAACGCATGCGTACCTTTTAGTAGCTCCTTGTATCGGTGTTGTTCCCCAACTCATATTAACAAATGTTTCCGTAACGCTTCCCCCTCCCCTCGGTAGCAACGCTGAGTTCAGCCGCGAACGATGAAGATGTGGTAACTCTAGAAACTAACAACAACAAAGTGCAGTGAGAATTATACGACGTAGATATATCAGCACTACTATTGGAAAAATATATGCTCCCTTTCCTCACCTGAGCTCAACACTTTCTTCACAAATGATATAATTTTCGGCACGAGAACAATGGAGTTTCACCCTGGTGATATGAAAAACACTAGTGAGAAACATATTTCACGACTACTGCATATCACCGCGAATATTGCGTTTTTCATGGAGTTTTACACCACTTCACGTAAAACGGGTGATTTAACTCCAATGAGAATTTCATCGTGAATCAGTGTCAAAAATATGCACACTATCTGGGAAAATTTCCCGAAATTTTCATTGCTTTTTATACACGCCGTCCGAAACTCCATAATTAGCGAGGAAATTCCCAAACTCAACTGAGGAAAAAATCACACGCACATACCGATGCAAACAGGTGTAAAAAACTTGTTTGTGAAATAATTTCTACATTTTTTTGCTCTCCGCGATGTTCGCACTCGGTGAAAAAATCCTCCGGAAAAATTCACCCACTTCCAAAATTTCAAAAAAAACTCCAATTTTTTCCGCATTTTCCCGACCCACCTCCCGAGTATGAAATTTCGCCACATTCGTCCACTCCCTTTGCAAAGGACTAGCTCGTGCACTTCTAAAATCGTCCGTATATCTACAAAATATCATCATAAACGGTGACGAAAATACGGAATTTTTCACCCACTTATTCTAACAACCCTTATATCTACAAAAACGATGAAGAATTTTATTAACTCGAATATACAATCATAAACGGTGACGAAAATACGGAATTTTTTACCCACTTTTATTTTTAAACGATGAAGCAAAATCTATCAACTAGAATTTATGATCAAGTTACGCGATGTGAGAATCCGGGCTCAACGATTTCACAAATTTCCAACGATTAAAGCGAAAAAATTCCGAAAATTTTCCCCAAAAAATTTTTTTCCTCACTTTAGCCAGGTAAATAAGAAGCTCATCATCAACACTGGTATCAGCGTAACGAAGGCTACGAGTCCCCAAAGTCGGAGGCGCTTCCTCAACCTCCTCGCGAATTCCTCTGTGGTTATCTCGGGAAATAGCTGCTTCGAATGCTGAAAAAATGGCAAAAATTGACATTTTTTTCCAGGATTTTTTGTAAATCAGTGTCAATCCTATTAAATTGGTATTAGTTATCGTAAATTTTACCAAAATTATAGGAAATATTCCGAGTCGTGATGAATAATCATATATAAATAAAATTCACAATAAAGATTCACCAACAACAGAATAATCAATCACGTGATCGATTATCGAATTTTCAAATTGTACTATTTTTACTGAAAATTTTTTATCAACAAATAACAGAGGGAAGCCATCCTATTTAGAACTAAAGATATCTTACGAAACCACCATACCGCACTGCGAAGATTTCAATGATTCACTCAGAAAATTTGCACAAAAAAAGGCAAGTCAAAACGTGTGTCGGTGATATTACGAAATTTTTTTTGGGAAAATTTTGAAAATTCTCATTGAACATTTCCATCAGAATTTGTATATATACTTCTCTAATTCGTGAGGAAACTCTGTTGAGCTCAGCAGCTGAGGAAAGCGAACATATATTCCTACTCCAACATTTGATATACAGCAGCGGTGGTATTGGTAAAAAATAATTGGTTTTTCTAATCGAATGCGAGGAAATAATTTTTTATCAATATTCCATAATTCTTGTTGGTTTTTTGTAAACTTGTATGATTAGTGATAAAACTCTGCTGAGCTCAGCAGCTGAGGAGAGCAAACATATACTACCAAAAATGGGTAAAACCGTCACATATTTACCTCGTCGATTAAACACGGCATTATCAACGTTTTAATGACCCAATTAACGGCGTTCGAGGCAACGAAGTGAGATGGTAGGGAAACCCACGGAGGAATCTGAGAAAATAGAAATCCATCAATTTCAGGAGAATATAAAACTACTCGCGAACCTCGTTGAAAATTCTATACTGTGCACTCAGCTTTGGAGGAATATATTTTTGATCCTAGAAGTCTCTTCACTAGTTGTGAAATTCGGAAAAATTTCCGAAAATTTACCAAAAAATTTCCCCACGATTTCCATATTGTCACCAACACATGTAGCTGACCGTAAACATATTTTCCCAGATTCTAAACAATATTAAAATCGAGTCTTTCAGATAACGCGAAAAATAATCAAAACTCAATTCACATTTCCCTCAACTCCTGCCGTTTCCATCTAGCGTACCATAACTCCGCGGAATTTTAATTTTTTTTCACCGCCTAGATGCTTACCATGCTTAACAACGGTGATTCTTCTCCTTGCAGAAGCAGAGCATATGATGAATCTCTCATAAGAAGGTTCGTCATTTCTACGATGGAAATCCTAGCCTGACAAAAAATACCACTTTCGGACCTATTCCGTATCTTCATCACTCAACCTAAAGATACGCTACATACTGTTTCCAAAGTAAATCAGATTTACAAATTTGTTTAAATTTCACATACCCTCCACTTTTCGAAAAACCAAGGAAATTTCAAAGTATCACAGAAATTTATGTTTCCTACACGATGGAGTTTCACCCTAGTGGTATAAGAAACACTAGTGAAGAATATAATGGTGATATGCAGGAGTCGGGAAATATATTTTTTTCACTAGTGTTTTCCATATCACTAGAGTGAAACCCCAATTTTGAGAAATTTGCGGGAATTTCTGGGAAATTTTCTGGTTAAATTAAAAATTTTCCCAAATTTTCATATACCCTTATACCGACCTGTAACATGCACCACATTTGTCTTCCTTCCATCACGGTTTCATCTCCTCGCGTGGCGCCGTTTTGCAACCTCACCAGTCTTCTAGCTACTTCAGCCCACGAAACGGCTTGCAACGGCGAAAAAGATACTGTTTCCGAATCCAATGGAATCTACCAAATATTGGAGGAATATATATGTTTGCTCTCCTCAGCTGAGCTCGGCAGAATTTTCTCACTAAGTAATGAATTCTGATAAAAGTGCACAGCAGGCAACAACAATTTTCGAGTTGGAATTGCCGACGACCCCTCATACACCTCTGCTAAAATGAGGATCGATTTTTGAGGAATACATGTTCGCTCTCATCAGCTGAGCTCAGCAGAGCATACGAGGTAGGCAATCATCCACAAATCATCGGAAAATATGCATATATCCATTCGGTGAAAATATGAAAACTCTAAGGAATTTCGGGGAGATTCCCGTTGGTTCGTCCACCATTTGTAAAACACATACATAAATGTCATACATTTGTCATTACATCATTACATTAAAATTACATCATACATTTTTTTATATTTGTCATACATAAATGCCAAACAATTAGTGAGTAAATTTCTGAGCTCAGCTGATGAAAGCGAACATATATTCCTCCAACACTTGAGTTACCTTCACGACCGTGGTGATATGAGAAACACTAGTGAGAGATATATTTCACGACTACTGCATATCACCGCGAATATCGCGTTTTTCACAGAGTAATACGCCACTTCACGTAAAACGGGTGAAACTCCGCTAGTAAAGAACATATTTCACGACTACTGCATATCACCGCGAGTACCACAGTATCACGGGTAACGGGTTAAACACTATAGATATTACCCCTAAATAGTCCTGATAGTAGAACGCTGCATCTCTCGCCTCCTTAATAGTCATGAACGCTCCTGCTGCCGCTAGTCCCCAGAATGTCAAAGTGCCCAGAAACGACCTGAACTTTCGAAGTTCTGCTGATTGCGGATTTTCAGAAAAAAGTTTCAGCAAAAAATTTCAGATTTTTGCTCAAAAAACTTCCCAAAAAATAAAGAAAACCCTAATTTGCTATGCTACAGTAGAAGTAAAAAGGGAATACATATGAGTCGAAAATGACTACCGGTTTTCGGGAAATTCTCGAATCTTCAAAAACCCAAAAACTCATTTTTCCAGGCTGAGATGACATCCGCTATGCCAAAGTAGGTATGATGAGAATACTTCAATTTTTGGAAGATTCTTGAGCTCACTAGGAGGACGAAATTGTGATCACTCCCCATCCGGGAAAAATCAGTTTTCCGCTTTTCTACTACAGTAGCAGCACGAATTTGATGAGCCCCAAACCCGCCAAGGGGTTGCTCTTGAAGAGATGGGCGTTGACACACGTCTCGGGGCTGGTACCTGAGGAGGATGACAAAAACGATGATACGGTGTTGTGGGTTCTGCTAGGAAGCTTCTACGGCATACGGCGAATTTCCCATAAAAACAGCAAAGACTATGCTGGGACTTGCGCGGTGCTCGGGTGTTTTATATATAATGTGTTGATGGTTATATTGACGACTTAAAACGGCGATCACAAGAATTGAACCTACGACCTATCGATTACAAGCTTAATATCCTAATCATTCCACCAAAGAGTCACTAAACATTTCAGTGACAGTGAGAAACAACCCACCAGACCCTTGCCTTTTATACTACATGATAACAGCGAGCTCCAGTCAATCAGAAAACACAACGTGAATGCAAAAGTGATGGTGAAAAGGACGGCCAAGAGGTTGCCTCTGAAAACCACATCCAACTAAAGGCACGATATCCAACCTAATCCGTATCTTACATGGTGTAACCTAAGATACCATAAAAGCCTCCTCCACGGTAATAGTTGTAGACCGCTGCTAAGAACTTCTCGATATCACTCACCTGTTGAGGGAGCATCACACCGGAAAAATATCAATCCATACCATCTCTACCGGAACTTTTATACGATTCATAGGCTACTCACCGTTGACGTCACGTGTTCATGTACTGAGGTGTAGTACCAATTTAACGATTATTTTTTTATCAAGTTTTAACAACATCTACTTAATGAAAAATGAATAATTTGTGAGTCAAGAAGATCATATTAGAAATTAGCCTTACTCTCTGAGAAGTTCCCATCAAACTTGAACTCTGCCACAGTCGTCTCGTATTGCTGCTACCATCCATTGTACTTCCGAAATCAGAAGACGACGCCGTGACCGAACTACTAGTCGAAATCGAACCTCTAGTGGTAGGCAGGTCGAACATGGGAGCATAGGGACGATTCACGGGTTCGAAGGGAATCTCCGATGACATTATGAAGTATCACTGCTATGAAAAAAATGATGGAAATGGACTTGCTCTAATTGGTATCGTATTAGCACCAAGGGTTATATCGTCGTGGGAAGTATACCTAGTCTCACGCTGAGTAGGATGACTGGTGGTAAAGATTCCGCCGATTTCCACGAATAAATGCCCTCGTGATTCACCGATCAGTAACCTCTCCGAGAACTGGAGAAGCATGGGAAACATGCTTAAGAGTTCAAGTGACGAGCGACTCATCCGGAATCGAGTTGTGTCAAGACTACAAGATAACGAAGGGATGGCTAGTCGACTTCGACGAGATGGTCTGATATTCTCTCTGTCAGTCGTTAGCGTTGCTACGCTTCTTTAATTTTTTTTTTCAAATGCTTGGCATCATATCATGTTAACCTCGAGATATTACTTGTCCCTCATCATGTTGGGTATTGTCATGTACCCAATCTGTCTGGTTAAGAGTCTCGGATCATTGGGGTACCTCATTACGGTTAGTATTCTCGGAATATTCTGGTTGGCTATCGTAGCTCTATATCTCCTTGGCTCGAATAGTATCTCCGAGAACTTCGATCGTGGTCATGGCATGATCGTCATGCATATGCCCCTGTCAGCTGGATCGCCTGCATCGAGGGTGTCACGACGTACATCTTCGGTTTCTGCAACCAAGCTAACATGCCCGAGATCCACATTGAGATGAGCAATAGGAGCCCTAAGAAGCTGCGCTCGGTCGCCGTCTGGTCTGCCGTTATTTGCACTGCTGTTTACTTCATTATTGCCATCTCGTTCCTTCTGGTTTTCGGTTCTGATGCACAGAGTAGTGTCTTGCTTAACATGGCTGATTGGATTCCCCAGGGTGATGTTGTTGTCATCATTGGCTTCATTTGGACGGGCATTTCATTCATTGGCACTTATCCGTGTATGGTGTATCCTGTCCGTGTTGCCCTCATCAACACCTTCCAACCAAAGCGTGCTGACTTCTGAGGAGTTGTAGTCGTTACTATCGCTGTCGTCATCTCTCATCTCATCGATATCGCTTTGCCTGATGTATTCATTCTGATGGGTTGCCTCGGTGCTGTTGCTGGATCCATCCTGTGTTTCATTGCTCCTGGGTATCTCTGCATATACATCTCGAAGAGCAAGAGATTCTTCGCTGCTGAGAATTGGTTGTATGCAGCATTCGTTATCCTGGGTTGCATTACCTTGGTTGGTGGTACCGCGATATCGGTTTACCAGATCCTAGAGTTCGCTGAGTAGATGACTACTACTACACTAATACGAATCATAAAGACGAATAACAACACTATCTGTTGTACTGCGATTGAAATGTGATGGAAGAATGGTTTCTTATTATTAGGCTGTTGACCAACTGTTGACTCCTATTACTGTTGACATTGTATGTGAGTCCATAGTGGTAAAACCGCTAGGAATGCGTTAGGAGTGTTGCTGGTTATTTACTTCATTGAACTTATAAAATGGTTGTCTTACCCTTAGACTGTCACAGGGGCTATGTTATGCTACCAGGAAGGTCTACCCTCTGAGCGCTGGGTTCCTATATTGCTGATTTTGGTTTTTGTTGGCTATCGTGATAGACACCGCTGCTCTTGTTTTTCACTGCCACTTTGTCCTCCCCGTTACACAGTATTCTTCGCGGGTGAGCAGAGTAGCAAATTCAGTGGCTACCCTCATTTTGAAGGGTCTCCTGCGTCTCGGCGGTTGGTCTTTATCAACGTTGTTAGCATTCTTACCAAGTCAGCTGGTGCTGCTGTAAATTTGGCCAGTTTGCCAATTGTCACACTTCAGCAGCGATGGTTCATCATTGTCTGGCAGACAATGTCTGCAATGATGTTCATTATGAAAGAGTCCATCGCTGTGCCCACGATTTGCTAGAGAAGTACTCCGTGGGGATTTTTTTCTTTGAAGCATCGGCAACATGCGTTTGTCTTCAGCCTTCTCCCCACATTCATCATAATTTCCTCCATTGGTCGGATGCTGAGTCTTCTCGTAGTGTCAGTTGAGTGGCAAGGATAGCCTCAGCGTTTCGATACGTTCTTTGTGATCACTGACTGATATATTCTATCATCATACATATCCTCATCTGCTCTGTTACTCCTCGCGAGTACTTGAAGCCGTACCTCATCATTCTCTCTTCCTACTGGTATTCGTCATGCGTCATCACCGACCACGGTTATTTTCACCAAGAGATGGCCGCTGGCTGATAGCAATGCTGTCAGTCTGTTTTTTTAGGTGCGCTGACGATACCTCTCAATGTCTAGGCTTTACTGTGACTGTGAGTGTTATATATTGCTGATATTCATCGGATGAATTTCGTCCTTCTCTAACTACCCTCTAGAGGTGTAGGACTGATTAGCTGGGATCGAAGGCGGGGGGCTTCGCCGATTTACGTGATCCGAGTTTACCTCGCAAAGAGGAACTTTGAACAATCCCGCTCCTCTTACTGAGCTTAAAGCTCCACCGGACGCCCAGTGACGGAACTGCAATACGAGTTCTTAGGCGTGAGGAGTCTCCGGATGCTCAGGTTGAGCTTGGTTTCACACCGTTCCTCATTGCAAGGCCGGCTGCCCTGAAATTATCGAGAAGCGGCGGGGCCCTCGGTCGGAGCGAGTCGCTCTTGAGTGATATTTTGAGACTATTATTCTTAGGTTATCGCCCACGTCAGAAGGTTTTGGCAGTGTCCAGGGGGAATCGTAATCGGACCCCAATGTTTCATCTCTCTGTGTAGCAATCAGCGCCTGGCAGGGGATGTGACTCACTGAATCATGACCCTTGACGTCAGCGCTGCTGACTCAGCTGCAACGCCTTCACTGATGTGGGCGCCTTCAGGCCTGTTTGGGTGTTTGTGAGTCAGTTCGGCGTTCCTTCAAGAAATTTCCTTGCCGTAGCTAACTATAGGGTCTGAATCCTCTTTTGGGTCGTTACTCCTATTTCTTCATGCTCTCACCACTCGCTGTGTAGGCGGCCTATGATCCGCCGTTTACCAGCTTGATATGCAGCGCACCCCATGAGGGAGTCTCCCGGGGGGGTCTAGCTGCGACACCGCACCGTGCGGTGTCGCACCGCACCGCCGTCGTGACGACGGCGTGTTGGCGGCCTGTGGTGGGCGAGGAGTGGCAGGTGGCCCTCCCGTCGGGTGACAGTCACTCAGTGACTTTCTCGGGTTATTGCCCATCGGCAGGTGGCCTGGGCTGCCCAGGTTGGGCACTGATTTTTCTTTTCGTCTCTCTCCCATTTATTATTCAATGCTATGTCATAATGACCACGGGTTGTGGTCCTCGACGTGAGCAGGCTCGGGTTGAGCAAAGTTCACTTCTATTTACACCTCAAGGCTGGTTGCCTAGTGGTGTGCGGATGGCGGCAGGTGGCCTCCCCCCGAGTGATATCTCTGGGATACTTTGCCGAATATGGCTCAGTGAAATGGTCTCTGGAGGCTCGGGTTGAGCATGGTTCATTCAAGGCTTGCCTGCTTAGTGGTGGACGGGTAGTGGCAGGTGGCCCTCCCCCCGAATGATATTCTCGGATAGTCTGCCCGATATGGCTCAGTGCGATGATCTCCGGATGCTCGGGTTGAGCATGGTTCATTCAAAGCTTGCTGCTTAGTGGTGGGCGGGTAGTGGCAGGTGGCCCTCCCCCCCAAATGATATTGTAGGATAACTGCCCAACATGGCACAGCGAAATGATTTCTAGATGCTCGGGTTGGGCATGGTTCGTCTAAGGCGGAAATGCGGGTTAGGTGCGGATGCGACGGGTGGCACTTCCCCACCCAGAGGGTATTTTTTGGGTAATTGCTTAACGGCATGTGGCCTTGGGCTGCCCAGGCTGGGCACTGTTTTGCTCGCTCTTCGTCCCTTTTCTTCTCAGCATTTCACTTCTGATGAGAATGATTCCAACAGTAACGCCTCCACTGAGTTAGGTCCTTTCAGGCCCGTTTTTTTTTGGCGTGAGTGGGTCAGTTCGGCGTTCCTTGTCGTATCCATACCGGTTCATTGGATGCTCGCGTTTAGCTCGGACCGGGCTGCTGGGTACACCCCTATTTCATCCTCAAGGCTGGCGGCTCTGTGATTACTGTTTGAGGGCAGGTGATCTGGACTGTCCAGGCTGGACATGCAGTACCTGACAATGGCTCCCTTCTATCTAAAATCCAGCCCCTACCATATTGGCCATATTGTCAGTTCAACATTGTAAGCACTAATGCCTTCTCAAGGCCCATGAGTCATGGGAGTGGCTTCCATCTCCTCATGACCTCCCACATTGCATGAGCGACCTATGATGGGCCGTGTACCGACACAGTGTACAGTATATCCCTGGGGGGAGAATTCCTGCGTGGTAGTCTTCCTTTTCATTTTCGAAGTGACTCAGCGTCTAGATCGAGTATTCAACTACGGGTTGTAGTTCACTCCGGGTAGTACACAGTGATTTCTGGATGCTCGGATTGAGCCTAGCTCATTTATCGCCTGGTGGTGTGTTGGAAGTGGCAGGTGGCCCCCCCCCCGCGTGATATCTCTCTCAGATAACTGCTCATTGAGCAGTGCTCAACGGCGGGTGGCCTTGGCTGCCCAGGCTGGGCACTGTTTTCTTTGTCCTTTGGTCTTCCTTTTCTCAGCATTTCAATCCTGATGATAATGATATCAACAATAACGTTTTCCACTGAGCTACGGCGTTTCTGCCTGTGGCCGACTTCAGGTCTGGTTCCCTATTAGGGACATCCCTGCCTTCTTCAGCACAAGGAGGGTTTCTCTGCAGGGATGCTCGGGAGCTGGAGCGGTAGTAGGCTCACATGGAGCTATTCTTTCTGAGTCGCCAGGGGGCGACAGAGCGAGCCGTGGAGAGGAGTGCTCCGCTTCGAGTTGACCAACCTCCCACTACTGCATTGATCGATGCGACGGATACGGAGAGGTATAGTATAGTCTACATTATGAATAGTGATTCTTCACCCTTGGCTTTCCAAACCGGGGTAGTGGTTGGGCAGGTATCATTGAACTACTCGGTTAGATCTCTCTTACTTCATATCTCTTTCGTTGCTATTCTTGAGATCTATAG
>NW_003206035.1:22886-24156 GCF_000006405.1 Perkinsus marinus ATCC 50983
ATGATTGCCCACGTCTGAGACCGATCACCAGCGAACTTCCATCTGAGAATTTCATCGTAATTAATTCTTGAAAATCTCTCTCTGAAAATTCACTCTGCTTCCGAAGTGAAAGTCAGTGACACTGACTCTTCAGTGTTGGGGGAATATATGTTCGCTTTCCGCAGTTGAACTCGCCAGTTCCATCTGGAGAGTTTATATACGACTTAAGGTAGACGTGTGCCAAAACCAACAATAATTCTCCTCATCGTCATCAGTACACGTGGCTGACTTCGCGCATATCTTCCACAATGTTAAACGCCCAAGTTGAGCAGCTCAACGTCGTATACGGCAGTGCGACGGTCAATAATCTCATCAGCTAAGTGCATTCAAGCAGGTTCTCCTCTGCCTAGGAGTCAAACTAGACCGAAACCGCCTCCCTTTGAGCCTCCCGGAGGACAAGCGAATGGGTATGGAGACACTAACGAGGTAGTTGGCGTAAGCGGCTGAGTCAGCTTGCGAATCCGACCTGAGCTAGGGTCAGGCGGGCTGAGCCTAGCCCAGAGCAAGGTCCGCAGGAAGCGGGAACTAGGAACCTTTCGGGACTAGGAGATAGCAGCATAGTTGGATCATGGAGGAAGCGCGCCACGCAGATCGTACCCCTTGAACTACTGGCCGCCCTCGCTGCCTCGCACCTTCCCTGCATCATGGAAAGGGAGATCAGCATGTCTATACGTGAGCGGCGAAGTAGTGTAGCACGCACTCGTCCGAGACACTTCGGGTCGGAACTTCCCCCCGTATATTACGGCGGGCTAAATATGCAACTTCACACGTAACTGGAAGCAACGAGGTAAACCGTCCCCCGAAGAGGTTCGAAGTGCGACCGAGAGCTGCAGGAACGACAGGCAGGAAAACGCGGACGGACCCCCGAAGTACCAGCTCTACACAACTGGCTACCAACAATATGGAAGGTGGTGTTTCTACCCCTCCCATGGGCTTTTCTGCACTTGACGGACTTGCTGCGGTGCTTCCTACACCAATAACAACTCGGGACATTGGATCGCCAACCGCAATTCAACGCAAATTTTCCCGCACGATTTGGATCATTTTCAACAATGCTTCCGTCTGAGGGGCTGATATAGATTGGCGTGTTTGGACTATTGAAACGGCTGAGTTGAATCGACGCACGCGTTGAACACCTTCACTGTTTCCGATAAAGAACTCATGGCCCATGACAAGACGTCGTAATGATAAACCAAGTCCCAGCAAGGGGAGTGAAAGTTAGACTCGATCA
>NW_003206035.1:24256-28446 GCF_000006405.1 Perkinsus marinus ATCC 50983
TCTTTTATCCCCGACGCATTCCGCTGTGCCTAGCACAATTGAAATACAAAGTAATAACAATTCCCTCCATGCCTGCGCCGATAGAAATGCTCGCTCAGTAGAGAGAGAGGACTCAACTCGACTCAACTCAACTCAACTCGACTCGACCATCATCAAAGTCGATCAGATCGGCGCGCGCGGTTGACGGCAAGAGCCGCGTCAACGCCGACCACTGATACCAGCAGTGACTAGCTTCACTCAGCCTTGCTAGAGAAGAGAGTAAATGTTCATCGTAAACTGGTTTTGGGATACTCTGAACTGGCTGGGACTTTCTCACAAAAACGCCAAGATACTATTCCTCGGCCTCGACAATGCTGGGAAGACGACTCTCTTGCACATGTTGAAAGATGACAAGGTGGCCACTCACGTACCTACTTTGCATCCTTGTTCCGAAGAGCTTCTCATCGGCAAAATAAGATTCCGCACATTCGACTTGGGAGGTCACGAGACGGCTAGAAGGATCTGGAAGGACTACTACGCCACCGTTGATGGAATTATTTTTCTTGTCGATGCCGCTGATCGCACGAGATTCCCCGAAGCTGCTGAAGAGTTAAGACACCTTATGGAAAGTCCCGAGCTCCAGAACGTTCCCATTGTGGTATTGGGCAACAAAATCGATGTGAGAACTGCCGCTAGTGAGGAAGAGCTGCGACAGTCTTTGGGCCTCTACGGGCACACTACCTTCGGTAAAGACATCAACAAGCAAATGGTGAAAAACGCCCGAGAGTCCGGTATCAGACCAGTGGAGGTGTTTATGTGCTCAGTGGTGAAAAGAATGGGCTACGCTGAAGGCTTCAGGTGGCTCTCTGAATTCTTAGATTAGAAGGTGCTTCCTTGTCACTTTATCTGTACTCTTTTCAATAAGGATGTGGTTGCTCGTGTTAGAGTTGTAAATGGTCTATCTGCGAAATTTCATTTTTGTAAATTTACAAGAATTTTTTGGAAAATTCACCGCCGTTTATTTGTTTTTTTAGTGTGTTGCGGTGTGTGTATAATTTCAAGTCGAGTGCCTTTTTCAAGTAGTTGTCAACACAGTTATCGCTTCCGCATCCTTTCGCTGCCTTGCAAACGCTTCAAGATTGCACGATGACTGGCAAAGGAAGGGACCAGGGAGCAGTTAACCTCGCTGAAGTCGGCGATGGCTGACGAGCTCTGTGCGTCTACGTGACGGTAGAATACAAACGACTATTAACCGTATTAATGAAAATGACAGATTGAGGTTAGTTTCTTCGGAGTAGTAGATTATGTGTAATAATTACAGACCAAAATGGTAACCACTAGCGATAATTGAGCTTGGCTGAGAAAATTTGTTAGGGTTGTATCGTAAAAAACTCTTCCAGGTTGATATGGAGGCGCAGTGGATCTATGGTCAGCAATGTTGAGTAGAAATGAAAAGCAGGTACAGCGGAGCGAAGCAGGGAGCTTGTCTGTCCTGAGTCAGCCTCCTTAGTAGTGATGGAGCATTTTAGGTTGGAACGCAGTAGACTTGCGAGATCTGACAGGAAACGCTTAGTTGTGGAAAGTGTGAAAACTTAGGATGATGGCTGAAGAAATTTTTCGACAGGAAGGAAAAGGAGGCGTTGACTTGAGCTGGATTGCACAGGAAAATGACGGACCTTGGTGAAATGCTGCACGAGCCGCGGGGGTTTGGGCATATCTAGAAGAGTTCTGAGTCTTTTTACCACCTTTCTTGCGGAACGAAACCTCTAATCGCGATGCGATTATTTCGATTATGTTTTCTAGCTATGACTGGATGGTTGTCGAATTGTCAAAATTTCCCTTGAAAATTGGGAAGAAATATTCCTGGTTTGAACATGTACGTGCTCATGGGGAAACCCATGACCCATGCGAAATACAGGATGACGTCACCTGCGTCGGCGCCGGGAAGTCCCGGGTGGCTGTGAGTCGGTAAAGAAAAGGCTAATAAAGGTTGCGGATGATAATACAGAGGGACAAATGGCGGCGTAGGATCGGGCTATTAGTCTTACAGTGTGCCCACACACTGTACAGGAAGCAGGAAAGAGCTCGTCGAGAGCTTTTGAATGGAACCTCCTGAGTTCGTCTGCTATTCACATGAGCTGGGAGATCATGTCACGTATCCCGATGTGAAGATAAATGTGCATTCCCATCCAATTCACAGTTAAGTGACGATTCCGTTGCGCTTGTATAGTCCATACAAGCTGAAGTCCTCAGTTGTCCCCCTACCTTGAAAACTCAACCTCATATTGCCCACTACAGTATGGCGGCCAAGTATGGCCATTCTTACACCAGGTCTCTGCATTTGGCATTAAGTAGTTTTCAACGTCGTGATAACACAACAGCAACCAGGTCTTGTTTTCCTCTGTTATAGTGTAGGAACGCACGCGGCTAATTGAATACACTTCACCCGAGGCTTAGCTTGTGGACTTCGTCCTCCTGCCTCCTCATAAACAAGCGATATAAACACTACATATCGACATCTCGGATGATCGGAAAATATGCACGTAATCAATCGCATATGTTAGTGACACTGTCACTGTGACAGGATGAGATTCTGAGGAATTTCAGTATATTCCTCTCCAAATTCGTATGTGAACTCCTATATTCAGTGAGGAAGTTGAGGAAAGCTATCGTACACTTCAGCACTGTCTCATGAACCTACAGTTTTGGAGATTCCACTTGAAAGGGATGAGAGGGAATAGTCCACGCCATACGCGAGAGCATCTTCCCAGCTGATTGAGAAAGTTTCAGGTAGAGTAACACTATCGAGTTGATGATGTATTAGTCATCATTTGTTGTTTCCAACACAAATCTCATCGCTCAGAAAAGACACACGCAACTGTAATTTCGTTCGCATAAAAGGTACAAAATAGGAACGAACGAGCATTCACATTATACTGCAGCATTGATTCTGAGAATTCATTCGCTGTATATAGGCATCTTGAGGATAGGGCTGTTGACCATGATATGCTGATTGTTGCGATTGGATAATCTGAAAAGAGCCGTCACCAACCACCTCATCCACGGTGCCAACATAAACAACAAAAAAGTTGTTAACATAAATGAATGTCGCCCCAAAAGTTTTGGGCTAAAACTGTGTTCTGCTGCCTATGAGATCAGGCCGAGCTAATGCTCAGCGAAGTATGAGAACTTTTACATCCTGGGGAATTTCATTGGCTGGATTATGCGACCGGTTCGAAGTCAAACGTAGACAATATGCGAAGCACAACTGATATTTCTATTTAACTCTTATACAAGCGATCTCTTTGAAGCCAATATGCGATAATTACATTGACGTAAGGCATAAATACAAACGCTTGCGACTCAACATTCGAAGTCCAGGAGTATATACCCAACGCGATTCCATTCGAGGCGGCACTCGAACGAGTAACTTACTTGTGGATTGCCTACGGCGTTCTGAGCACCAGCAAAATTGAGTGTCATTTGACTGCCGAGTAGTTGGGCGGTAGGCGTTCGTATCAACCGCTGAAGATCCGGTACTGTGTCCTTCCAAATTGTGCCCTAAAACGTTTTCAGGTCCTAACCTGTTATTAACTAGACATGACCAACCCTCGAGGATACGCCTAAAGCGTGGAATCCAAAATTCCCTGTTGGATTGCGAGCCAACCGAGCAATGATGAGAGCACTCTGCTGGCCGGCGTCACTCAATCGATAGCGACACAACTCCGCGCCGGTACCTATCATCAGATGAGTAAATTAAGACCATAATTTCTGAGTTTTGTCCAAGTTATTCATGGATTTTTGGAACAAGATTTTAAGTTCTGATATCAAGCCAATCAATGGGCGACCCAGTTGGCAATTAAATCACGAACGCAAATGCCTTGGCACGAAATTCATGCACGAGGTCGTTCCAACCTCGGTATATCAACGACAATGAAGCAGGATAGTCGAATTCCAAGTAGGTGCATCATCGAACCCCACAAAACGAAAGACGTTAATAAAATGAATGAACCAGTCGCAGCAACTGAGTCGCTCGATAGCTCGATTGTTATATTTCCTTCTACTGATTCACCAGGGTCCACTTGCGTTGAAGACTATCAGCCCCGGACAATCTCTTTGATTGAGAGTCAAAGCTCGTCGCCTCGTCGGAGAGTCAAAGCTCTGAGCTCCTCGCTGTTTCAGTCTATGTTCGCGATAGCCTCTAATCTAGA
>NW_003206035.1:28546-54327 GCF_000006405.1 Perkinsus marinus ATCC 50983
GAATAAATCTCATGCTAATTTCGGCAGCTATCATCAGAGAGCATAGAGCAAGGGAGCGAAATCGGTATCGCTGTGCGACTGCATAGTTTGAAAGTGTAACATGAAATAGCTGAATTCCAATACTTGTGGCGTTCTGAGCATTGGACAACCAACTTGGTCATTGGATGCACAGCCAAACACAATGACATGGTAGTTCTGGTGATCCGCCTTGAAGACAACCGTTCCCAGATACAGATGTACAGTATGAGAGGAATTACGAGCGAACGCGAGTGAGCTGCAGAAGAGAACAGAAGTCTCAAGCTTCGAACTGTCTTTACTGTGAAAGGAACAGAAACTTTTATCCTCAACAAATAAATTTTTGAGAATTTTTGCCAATTGACGTAACTTCCGATACCTAGTATACGAGTCTTACTTGCATCCACCACTCTACAGTACGGATTGGCAACTTGAGCAAATGTAATGCCTCTCCTGAAAGATACTCTCTGCGCACAGCGAAGAATTCCACTCACGTGTAGATATTGATAACGAAAAAGACGTTGAAGACTGATGGGCCGATCTGGTTCATATTCAGAATGATTTGTTCATCATCGCCACTTCCCTCGCCCGTCAGATTATCTCCAGTGTGAACCACAGCGCCTGGCGGAAAATTTCAGAAGACAGAGCTGAAACGATGCTCACCAACTGCGCTATGAGGTCTCTCACTACGAAGATTCCCGAAGAAAACAGTTTCCAGTACTTCGCCTAAAGAATGAATGATTCTGTCGAACCAGGAGCGCACAAGTTCCACCTGTCTGATCCATCAAAACACAGCTAACATCAAGATCAACTTGGCCGAAGGTCGTATCCCAGCCTAGTCCGCAGACGATTTGTTGTGTCTGGAAAAAAAAGGACAGTTGTCGTCTACCCAAGACTTCGAACTGATAGTACAAATCGGAGTGAAATCAACTCATCTTTCCGAGCTCTTGTAAATTACCTATACTGATTTACAAGTTCGATTCATAATAAATCGAATTTATGCTATTTTATTGGAGTTTCACCCGTTTTACGTGAAGTGGCGTGAAACTCGGTGAAAAACGCGATATTCGCGGCCTGTACTAGTCGTTAAATATGTTTTTCACTAGTGTTTTTCATATCACGGGTGAAACTCTATTAATAAAGTTTCCTCTAACACGAAGTCAAAAAGTATCAGATTCCCATGCTGGGAGTTTGCATCCCATGAAAATTCGAAAATCCGCGAAATTCTCCCGAAAAATGAATATTCCCGAACCCTATCACATTTCTGCCAAAATCAAACACGTTCCCTTTCTGCATTTGAAAATTAACTGCGCATACCGCGCTCTGCCCACGAGCTCCAACTCCGGGAATGTGTCGTCGCACAATCTGAAAAAACCGTAGCGGACTCGACCTATTCTGTATCATCTGAAAAAATTACCTGTGTCAGCGACGGCAATACATCCATGAAATGCTGACATCGCAAGGCTCACTCACGCGTCGACACGATCCACCGTTGTATGCACTGAAATTTCGATCTGATTTCCACGATTCAACTGACCAACTACGTGAGAAGGCTCCCACTATGAGAGCTCTGAATTTTCCGTATTGGTTCATCGCCGATCGAAAAACCTGTTCGGGAAATTATTTCTCTACTCCGCAAGAAAAATCTTACTGGACTCCGCGTTGATTCGTCCGTCACAACAACAGTACCGCTTTGAACTTGGCCTAGAGAGCCTCCGGTGTAGCAAAACACCGCGATGATTATCAACGGCACATTCTGAGGCATTTTCGATCTGATAAAAATACGACCATGTCACAAAACTCACAAACTGTTTTCGATCGACACTTTGTGGGAAACCAATGTTCAAAGAATGCTGACGAGTGCTGAATCGATAGGATATCTTTTAAAACAGCAACGAAGGATTGATATAGCTTCAACGACGCTCAGCTCGGAATAGATATTTAATCTATGAGTGTTCACCAATTCAACAACTGAGTTTATTACAAATTTAAAGTCACTTTCTCGTCAACTCCGTCTTTTCTACCGTCCAACTCATCGCCGGAATGGACAAGTGCTTTCCCTAGCGCTTTAAGGTTATTATAATATGCGCAATCGACAATAACACCTGAACTGTAATCAGTGTGAACGAGGACAAGAGAGAATCTATAGGCCCAACTTGAAAGATACGGAATAGGTCCATTCGTGATTTATACATCGTGAGCGAGCTTTATGATGCCGATCTCCCGGGAAACGGATTTTTTACGTTTTTGCGCTTTTTCATGACAAAAAAGAGAAAAGATCGCCATTTTCGGATGACAGTTCTAAGACATTGGACATCACAAATCGACGAGAATTTTGATTGCAAAAGAATAATGCACTCGCGGAGCCGTAGTATACAGTACCTCTATTGTCGACCGCAATCGCTTGGATATCCACGTCTATTGGATGACCTCCAACGAAGTCCCATAGGACTCCCACAGAATAGGTGCTGTTGGGGGAAAGCGGGATGGACATTGGCAGGAAGCTGATAAGAGCAGTGTGGGAAAATATGAACATAGTAAACTCAATATTTCGGAGACAACATGAAAAAACTGGGAAGCTTCCCGAATTCGAATGTGAAAAATTTGATAATGGGCGAGGAAGCTACCAAGCTGAGCTGAGGAATGCAAACATATTTTCCGACACCGGCTGCTACACGTTTGGATCGACCCTTCATGACAGCAGCTGTCCAAAAAGAGGCGAAAATTCGCGAGTGCAAAGAAGTGAACAAAACCTCTTTTTTATGAACTTTATTCTCAATTTTTCTTCAAGAAAGCGGAATTGAAATTTTCACTGATGGAGACTGTCTTCGCTGTGTTGAATGATACGGTTCGTATACAGACGACGGATGGCGACACAACATCCCTCCAGAAAGTGGGTCAAACGAAACCAGTATGCCTAAAGGCACTGCCCTATTTGGCCTTACCCCTTCCGAGGTGAAGTCCTCAGAGGATTGTTGTGATTCCGTGGTCAGTTGATGCCCTATTCTTTTCACTTCAAGGCGTGCCCTGACGGCGAAAATATCTTCCCGTTTCACTTGTGATGTCCTTCTCTATAACATGAAGTTACCGAGATGTGAAAGGTTCCTCCGATGTCATCAATGGTTGCTACTTCTAGCAGTTTACGTACCATTGTTCCGCCCGTCCCTTTGCGGGCTCTGTTTATTTGTTTCACTGGTTAAGGCTGCTGTTGATTAACGGCACTTGTGACTCGTATAATCATGTCAAACGTGTATAATTCAGTTTCCACTCAAAAAAAACTTCCAGCAGTTTGAGGAGCGACACTGGAAGATGCCCCATAAAACGAGATAGCCGCCACCTAAGCAGCGAGCACTAGAGGGTAAAAATGATCACTGTTCACTGAAGCACCCTTAGGTGCTAATCTCCCCCGTACGAAGTTTCGCCAGCTGCTCACAGATTCGTCTAAACATTCTATAGGGCAAAGTTGAAACTGTCCAGTGATACATCACGACCACTCGAGAAGTCCGCATCACGATTTGTTAAGGTCGTAAATCTGCGTCGAACATTAATGCAGCCGTACTAGAAGCAACACGTGTGGATCTTTTGGAGGTCACTCCCCTGCTCCTGGCACGGAGTGCCTTGACTGATGGTAAGGACAACGAGACACCAGAAGACAACAAGATGAGTGAGACATGAACTACACGGGCGTGTGGTGTAGTGGTATCACGTCTGCTTTGCATGCAGAAGGCCCCGGGTTCAAACCCCGGCACGTCCAATCTTATAGGCTTGGGAACACCATCAATTCTAACAGTGTTGTTAGTGAGCGTTACTTACAGTATTGTTACACTATCCTTCCTCTCACTCAGCGGAAGGCTATTACAGCGTGGAACTGATTGGAAATGATGGTTCCAAGGGTTATGATTCCATGGCGAGTGATGTTAAGTCATTGTTCGAGTCACTCGCACTGGTTTCCCCCTTCATTCATCGTAATATATCAATGGAATGACGTATTGCATGCCTTACAGTGATTTTACTTTGCGCCAACTGGCATCTCGTTCGAGATTCCCTCAATCAAACGTGATGTTACAGTGTCCACACTGTAATAACTTCTGCTCCACCTCAACTACCCAGGCTTCTGGATTCAACCAGCTCACTACCCAGTCTCAGCATTGCATTCAATTCCAGAAAACTTCTACTAAACAACCCATTACGGTCGTCTATAAAACCCAGCAGGTGACCCTTGCCCAACTACTCACAATGCTATCTTCTCAACGGGCCGAGTCATTGCTAGGGTTAGTATTATACCACATATATCATCATGAACATTACGGTATCACAACATATTCGAAAATATCATCATTTAAGATTAACTATCGAGTTATCGTATACGGCGACAGCGTCGCATTACCTTAACTCTGACTTAGGTGCGATCCCTACACCTATACTTGCGCTGAAGTATTTCCACACGACCACTCCGACGACCTCTACCACGGAAAGTCTCCACTCGAACAGACAGTTTATATCGTCTCTCGACCTTCTTCGGCCCTACGGCTCTGCGACGCCAAGTTCCGTAGTTGTTGTTCGTTGTTACTGCAGTTTAATCTCATCCAACAACCATTCATACAGAAACGTTGCCATTACTCATCAAAAACACCAAGCATATCAGCAACAAGGCCCACGCCATATCCACTAGCGCGACCCTCTTTCCACGTAACCGGGAAGGCCATATCGATATGCAAAAACGACGGCACGCTTCCTCCCTCGCAAGCCGCTCTAAGATTCTCATACACAAACCAACCCGCTGCTGACACTGGCGCGTCCGTCCTCGTTTTCACCTGAGGGAAAAAAATTCTCTCCCGAGAATTTTCCAAATCCCATCCTACTGAATTCGTGAGATCAGCAACTTCGCTTTTGAATTGATCTTTGTGTAGTTCCGGACAGAAAATGAGCGGATGAACCAAATCTCCCGTCCTCCTCCCAGAAACCACCGCCCTCTTTTCCAACTCCTCATCATTGGAGGCAATCGCCGCGTGCAGATGGCCCGTAGCATAACCCGACGCGCCCGTGAGAGTTGCCATATCAATAACGACCTCTGGATTCAAATGCCTAGCAGCATAGGCCACCCCATCAGCAAGTAGGAGCCGTCCCTCAGCATCAGTGTTGTTGATCTCTACGCTGAGACCAGAGTACATCGAAATAACGTCATCAACTCTATATGAAAAAGGCCCGACGGCGTTCTCAGCGAGGCACTCGACGAGATGCAAAGGCTTGCCGTTATTTCCATTACATTCAACCGCAGAAATGAACGCTCCCAATAAACCAGCAGCACCTAAACGATCAAGTAGGGATAGCACCAGACCACCTCACTACCTCCCATATCCGTTTTCATTCCCCGCATATTCTCAGAGCTCTTCAGTGAAAGTCCGCCCGAATCAAAGGTCACTCCCTTCCCCACCAACACTGTACTCGAGTCACCTTCTTTCGCTCCGTCGGGATACCACGAAAGTCTCAACAACACCGGTGGGCTCTCCGCAGACCCCTTTCCCACGTTCCAGATCCCCCCAAATTTTTTCTCGCCAAGTTGCTTGCCCTCGATTATTTCACATCTAACATCATGCCCAGACCTCTTCAGCTCACACGCTATCTTCTCACACACCGACGCGAACGTAATTGGATTTACGCAATTTGGAGGCAGATCCACCAAAGCAGCCGCACTTCGAATATTCTCTCCCACAATTGCAATTTTTTCCCTCATCCCAATGGGAATTTCACCACACATTTTACTCCACAACGTAGTACTGACCTTCCCACTAGTCCCCCCATACAAAGGAGCCGCTCGAGCTACTGCCAAGCCACACGCGATCAAATCCTCCTCTTTTTCAGCGTCCGCAAACACCCTTGTCGTTCCCCCACCGCACATACTACCACTTTCGCCCAACATTTTCGTCACTTTATCCGCTCTCGCCGAGTTCGTAAATCTCGAAAATTCCTCGGGAACTTTCAGCACTACAACTTTAGTAAATTTTCCATCACCACTACGGGGCTCCAGTGACACCGTACTCGACAGAAGAGAACCTTTCTCCCTATCCTGAGCCTCAATAAACCTCTCGAGATGAGATTTCACCATAGTAGGGGCGACCGGCAAGAACCCCTTCAACGCGCCCATTTGGCCCACCACACACGCCGTGTCAACCTCCCCAGAAGTGTCACCACCAAACTCAATCTTCTTGCGACTTCCAAACACAACGTCGTCAATTTTCGCGATTTCTCGCGAGTAGTCCACAGACCCTCGAAATTTCGCTCCTTCGTTAATCTACATCAACAAAAAAATATATTTTTTTCTTTCCCGGAGACCAGTGGTGCAAAATTATATGTTCGCTTTTCTCACTAGGGTAGAAATGTACAGAAAACTTAACAATTTTCCCAAAATTTCCTCATAACTTCCATTCTGTCACCAAAACACCTACATGAACATACTGCCTGAACTATACGAAAATCACCAATATTTTATTTTCCCCCTCCAAAAAGCTGCACGAGTAGCCGCTACCAAAAACCTCCTCAAAACCCCCACCCTTCCTCAATACTACCGCAACTCCCGCCAGAGACGCCATCGTGCGTTGAAGTAGAAGAACTGGAGATCTTCGCAACACCGCGATGCTCATTAAAACACAAGAGTGAAACGATAAAACTTTTAATACCATAAATCTGTCACTTCCCAAGAAAGAGTACGCCGACCAAAATTCATCCAACTACGTCGTCCACATTGTAGACAACAACTCCATTTCTGCTATTGCCTGTTCCGCATGATTTTCCGAGGGGATAGTTCAAAGCTCAACAACGGTTTGGACTCTATCTATATAGTTGAACTGCGTAACAGTATTTCATATGCTGGTGCTTCGAAGGGCCTATGTTATATATACATATTAGGGCTACACTATGAATACTAACATACATATAATATTTTATCAATCCACTAGTTATATTTTTGGAGTTTCACCTTAGTGACATGAAAAACACTAGTGAAAACACATTTTACGACTACTACAAGCCGCAAATGTCGCGTTTTTCACCGAGTTTTACGCCACTTCAAGTGAACCGAGCGATTTAACTCCACTACACTATATCTAACTAACCACATCATGCCCTTTCCCTACACTTATAATCATAAGTACACAACACGCAGCACACAATGCCTTCTACATACGCCAACAACGCTTCACACACGAGACAATGCATTCCGGTTTCAAGTGAATTCATTAATATAATAATATTCCACTCTCACAAAGAATTCTCCCAAATTCCTCAGAATTCAACCATGTATATATTTTCCCAAATTTACCACAAAAATCCAAAACACCATATCCCAATTTATATGCACTACACACAAAATCACAACTCCTCAACCACATATTCATCACAACTATCATCATGCCACATTCAATGTCCACCCCCAGCAGCAACAGTATTTCCCTCATCTTCCCCCCAACTCCACGGTTTTCCCGTACCTTTCCAAAAACCCTTTTTCTAAATATTAAACATTGGGTTTTCATACTCTGTGAAAAAAAAACCCGATATTCATGAAATATGGTTTTCACTACTGTTTTGTCATATCACTAGGGTGAAACTCCATTATCATACATAAATATATCTCAATAATCATCTTGATATACATCAGACTTTCACCCTAGTGATATGAAAAACACTAGTGAAAAATATATTTCACGACCACTGCATATCACCGCCAATATCGCTTTTTCCACCGAGTTTTACGCCACTCCACGTAAAACGGGTGATTTAACTCCATTATAAATATGATTTCCCAACAACAACAACAACAACAACAACAACAACAACAACAACAACCCCGACTTCCCCAATACTACAGTTTTGAATCACCACCAGAATATACTCCGTATTAGCAACAGCGATAATCTCCGTCCCTTCCTTAGTCCTCATCCTGAAGTTAGTCAACTCCGAGTCGTTGCTACTTCCCGCATAACCAATAGCCGCCATCTGAGGGGAAAATTCCAATTTTCCCCTCGGAAAAATCCAGAAATTTAATTTTTCACCGAAAAAACTCCGACAAAATTTAGATAAAAATGCTAAGCTATGTTGAAGTTAAATGTTATATGTATAACCGTTGTAAATAACAAGGAGCGATAAATTCACTCCGCAAAAAAAACCGCGCGATTTTTTCCAGCCAAAGTCGCCAATAGATGCATCGATACCCTCCCAACCTCATATGTATATAATTTCATTCACGCAAAAATTGCAAAGAATTTATCAACAAATTATCACTAAAAAGAAATAATAAAAAATCATTCTTACACATACCACTCCACGTTCACAAACCCAGCTAGAGGTATTCATAAAATTCACCACCGATTCTTTTCACTCGACAAATACCAACATCGAAGTTATTTTCGCATATATATAATTCTCGAGTGAAAATCCCAACAAGGCAAGAACCAAGACTGTTATCGCGCTTAAAATTCTACCGAGAAAAAAACAGTTGAAATAAAAACTAGCATCGCATCTACAATCCTTCGAAAATAAACCCTTCCCGCCTTACCCCAGCTCCCCTAGGAGGCCCCGACTGTAACAAATCTCGCATGCAATCTTTCGCCTTTATATAGAACTCAGAAACCAGCTGCGCATACATCACCGCTTTCTCATAGGGCATTCCTGAAGCAATGTCGGAATATATATATACTTTCGTTTCCTCAGCTCAGCTCAGGAGTTTCCTCACTGTATTATGAAAATTTACACGCAATTTAGAGTAGAAGTGTCGACATGCAAATGTGGAAAAAATGTAAGTTATTCTCCGAAGTTAATCAGAATCGACCTGAGACTATATCGCAAAAATAATATAAATATTGCTATGAACATGTGATGTGATAAAAGTAATCGTTTTAAACTGTGATAGCGACAACTTGTTCACTATCATTACTCCCGGAATACTCACAACAATGAAATTTCAAACTTATCGAAAAAAACCAACAATAACTCTCCCAGATTCTCCATTACTAATTATGTTATAATAAAGTACATACCAATCTAGTACTCACCCGTTTTACGCGTGATACCCTGCGAAAAACGCGATATTTGCGCTATGCAGCAGTCGCGAATTCTGTTTTTCACCAGCGTTTTTCATATCACTAGAGTGAAACTCCATCATTACGTTAATAATAAAAGAACATTAAATATATAAATAACTCCTCAGACTTGAAGCCTTCGAATTTCAATATAATCTCACCTACCGCACACCAGAACTGTGAAAATTACGAAATCAGCCCCGCCCAAATTTCCTTCGTGCATTTTCCAACACCCTTCCCGCTTTACTACGCTCATGTTGCTTAACCGGAATCCCGTCCGAATTGAGCACAACATAGCCGATAACTGTAGGGTCATCAGTAATCTGGTGGATAAGAGTGTCAACGTCGGACATGATGAAAAAACTTCCAACTGCTATTTTCCCATACCCCTACTCAGTGTGAGAGAAATATATGATCGCTCCGCTCAGCTGAGCTCAGGAGTTTACATGTGAATTCAAGTCCGATATTCAGAAACCAATCCGAATTCCACAAAATTTCCTCAGGAGTTCCATATTGACACCGACACATAAAGTTGACCATGTGCCCAATTCCCCCGTCATTCACCGCTTCACAACATCAACAATCAAAATTCAGTCCACTACAACGACTATTCGACGCTAAAAAGTTGACAAAATTTACGTAATTACAAAATTACAAGTGAATAAATATTATTAACTTCTCCATAAATATTCCCCACTTTAAATGTGAGAAAATTGCCACTAAAAAGACCGAACATTCTACCCGAGAAAACCAAAACCTCTTCAACTACTCCTACTACATAACCGCGATTGCGAATCTCCTGCCAAAAACCACTACAACGCCCAAAAGCACTCAGCAAAACGTAATCGCGAAATTGTCAAGTAAATGAGTAATTACCACCAGTGTGAAAGTCCGAATTCTCCACAAGTGATCGTTCTTCGAGAAAATCAATTTCCACCCATCCCGGAGAAACTACTACAAATCACTGTAGACAAAGTAGCTATAACTCCATAGTAAAAATACGTTGGAGTTAAATCACCCGTTTTACGTGAAGTGGCGTAATACTCCATGAAAAACGTGATATTCGCGGTGATATGCAGTAGTCGTGAAATATGTTTTAGTCATATCACTAGGGTGAAACTCCATCATTCTACCACGAAATCATCCGCCTTCCGAGCACAACACTCCCACTTATAGAAACGCTAATGTACCATTTCCCCCCCCCCCATAATTCGCGTCAACTTCCATGCACATCCCATCCTTTTTTATAACCTCCTCCTCCTTTTCCTCTTACTCCTCTCCAGTCGTGTCAATTCTCTACACCATTTCAACACCAAAAACTTCAACACCTACCGTAAAACGGTAACAATACAGTTAACCCTGGAATAAAACAGTGAGGAGAATAAATAAAAACACTAAACAAACAAAAAATCACCTGCAACAAAATCAGTAAAAATACTTCAAAATATACTACCCTAAAAAGCACTTTTCAACCACAAAATCACCCACCCTTCAAACACAACAGCACTACTTATAGAAATGCTAATGTACCGTTTTTCTCTCATAATTCGCGGTTCAACTTCCAGGCCTTCCCTCCCCCCTTCCTAATTATAACCTCCTCCTTTTCCTTTTCGTGCTCTCCAGCCTTATAATTTCTCTGCAGCATTTCACCAGCGTTGTCAATATGAACGGCCCTTTGCACTCGTTATGCAAAGCCAACACGACTACGTCCAAATCCTCGTCATCTCCCAGAGAGCCTCTGAGAGGCAAACAGTGTGGGAAACATGCGCATGCTCAATATTAAAAAAATCAATGAAATTTTCCTGAGAAAAAATAATTTTTATAGGGTTTTTGTACACTTTTACAGGAGTTTGTATACGACTTGCGAGGAATTTCGCGTTGGAGGAATACCAGACAAATCAGCCCATTTCACGTAAAACACATCACGTATTTCCTCCTGAGTTTTTCACATCACAGGTAAAACTCTATCGTACGTCATCTCCCAAACTCTCATCAGAGAACCAGTCTTGAAGGAATATATATTCCCTTTCCTCAGCTGGAAATTCCTCATTAATTACAAATAAATTCGAGTAGTAGTGTGCAGAAACAAACGATAATTTCCCCAGAATTCCCATATTATCACCAACACATGTAGTTGACCATTCGCATATTATCCCTTTCCCAGAATTTTCATATTATCATCAACAGATGTAGTTGACCATGTGCATATTTTTCCACTCCCCCGTTACTACTCTCCTTCCTCGCAATCGAAACTGTCTTTTAAATTCACACTTTCCCCAACACCAGCGCCGACATCAGCAGGGCGGACCTCACCATTCGATGGAGAATCAACTATGGGCATTCTCCACGACGACCAATCTAATGCAACCTGATTACGTGAAGTGGCGTAAACTCTGTGAAAAACGCGATACTCGCGGTGATATGCAGTCGTCATGAAATATATTTTCATATCATCAATAAGGTGTATACCATAATTTAATCTACACATTATGAATAAATAAATAGATAATTAACTATAACATATAACAATATTCGATATTAAGGACGCGTTGTGAAGCAGGGGAATGAATATTCCTATCACTAGGGTGAAACTCCAATAATACATACTTATTTTTTAAATCTCCCCTATTACCACTTCATTGACATCAGCTTTTCCCGCTCGGTAGTTCCCATATTCCTCCGTCCTAACCGGACCCTCCTCAGGAATGCATCTACGTTGTATTCAGGCCAACCAAAACACGTCAACTCACCGTGACTGAGCTAACATCGTCGCTGGTGGCGACATCTTGCCGAACATCAACTCTGGAGAAGCCTGAGATCAGTGTGGAAAAATATGCATATGATCAACTCCATGCGTTGCTAGAAAAAAATTCAAGTTCTGAACAAAATTGTATAAGTCTGATACCAGTTTAGGAACATATGCACACTATCAACAACATAGAATATAAAAATTCAGAAAATTTTGGAGAAATTCCCGTTAGTTCTTTTAGTCTTTTTGAGGTCGTATATGTTTGCATCCATAAAATATGTTGGCGATAATATGAAAATTCTGTGAAAAATTTGAGAAAATATTTCTTACTCTCTGCACACATATATATACTCCTATCCGAGCTGAGGATAGCCAACATATATTCCAACACTCTCTGAGACAACCTTCCCATTCAATGTGGTGAGAAAATAAGCACACAGTCAACAACCACATGTGAAAATTATGGGGGAACTTCAGAAAATCCTTATTGCTTTCTCTACACTTCTACCCCAATTCACAAGTAAATTTTTTTCACTAGTGAGAAAATTCATTATTCAACGACTCCAGAGTTCACCTGCACTCCACTTGGAGAAGTTGCCGGACTTGAATGAATCGACCCCCGGGTTGATCGCGGTAAAGATGGCACTGGTGATGGACAACAATTCTGAAAATTCAACAATTTCAATTAGTACTGTAATGATATATCGGAGTTTCACCCTAGTGATATGAAAAACACTAGTGAGAAAACATATTTCACGACTACTGCATATCACCGCGAATATCGCGTTTTTCACGGAGTTTCACACCCACTTCACGTAAAACGGGTGATTTAACTCCAATATATGCGCTCTAACTAAGCAATTGTATCTTTTCATGCTCAGCCAAGTATCGCTTATTAGAATATATGTTGTTACTTGTCCTCATACAGACTACCTTGCATTTCCCATTAAAACAAAATACCAAAATTTTCCCAACTCACCCGATTCTTCCACTCAGGAAGCGAGTAGACCGTTTTCCTTATAATTCTCATCACAGCTTCCTCAATCGTGTCCAACCGTACCACTCCACCCCGAAATTCTCCTAAATTCATGTAATGCAGTTTCACCCTTTCTAAATGAGGTGGAGTTTCACGACCGTGATATGGAAAACACAAGTGAAAAATATATTTCACGACTACTGCATATCACCGCGAATATCGCGTTTTTTCACCGAGTTTCACGCCACTTCACGTAGAACGGGTGATTTAACTCGAGTGAAAACCCCGATATTCGCGATATGTTTTCACTAGTGTTTTTCATTGAAAAAGCTCTGTGAAAATATATCTCACGAATACGAAACATTCCTACAAGTTAATTTTTTCGCATTGAAAATTTTTCATCAATTTTACGAGTTTTTTTTCATATCACGGTTGAATCACATAACCATTACTACTCTTCCTATATTCCTTTCCAGTACCCATATAAACCAACAACAGCGCCTGTAACTCTTCCAGTGACACTAGACCACACGCAGTGAAGTCCCTCAAAATTGCTCTTCTGTGGAGGCAATGTCGCAAGCCATTCGACTGGACCTATTCTGAATCATACCACGCGTGGAAACCAATCTTGAGGAAAAATATTCCCCACGATTTTTATAATTTCACCAACGCTAAATTCACTTTCACATTCAGCTGTGCTTATATTGTTTCCTTTCCTCACCTGAGCTCAGCCAAGTTTCCTCACTAACTATACGAGTTTATAAACGGGTTCAAGGACCACCAACAATTTCCCAAACTGCCAAACACATGTACAATACATACCAAATTGATATGCAAATGTTGAAGTTCCTATTCCGAGATTAATGATAGTGAACAACTTGTCGCTATCATACTTTCACACCGTTATTTTCATCACATCACATGTTCATAGCAATAGTTTCAGATCGACTCTCATAAACTCAGGAGAATATCCGAGCACCCTCCGAATAGGCCAGCCTATCCGTGCACGCGTGCACATGCTATCGATCATGGACGCCTTTGATATTATCGATCTCACTTTTAGCCTGAATTTTACGATGATCAGTTTCGTTCAAGAGGTTCACCTCCATATAAGGGATCATAGAGCACTTAGATTTTCATTCTTTGACACTCTGCTGGAACACTAACGCACACTTTTTCACAGCAATACATGCAGTTGACCATGCGGAAACCCTCCCCATTAAAACCTCAAATTCCTCCAAATCCGCCTCCAGAATCGCCTCGGCCAACGTCGTCGCCACTTCCTCCACAGAGTAGCTCTCCACACTGACCTTACTACCAGGCACCGGAAACTCCGGTACATTGTAGGGCACATCCTCCATTCTCTACCATAAATCCATCAAATCACAACCACCTCAACAACAACTCACTTCAACAAATTGGGTTTTCGTCATCACTATGGGTAGTCTATGCATTTTCGTGCACTCCCTCAGCGACTTAGCCGTGGGGACCACAATACAAGTAAATACTTCCTGTTTATCACTCAGTGCTAACCCCGCTGGCCACAAGTCCAACCTACGAAGAGTCATATCACTATACAAAACTACATGTGTTGATAACAATATGAAAATTTCCCAAAAAATTTTCTCGGTTTTTTTACACTTCTACCTAGTGGTGCGTGAATTTTCATGATGAGCTCCTGAGCTCAGCTGTGGAAACCAAACACATACTCCAACATAACAAAGTTGCTACTACCCCAATTTCTACAAATCCAATCTGCAAAAAAACGAAATAAAATTATGGCAGTTTGGGAAACTATGCACATACTCAACTACATATGTTAGTGACAATCTGAAATTTTGTGGAAATTTCGTGAAATTTTCGTTCGTTTCTATACACTCCGATAAAATTCTAGAAACCGACAAGAACTACTTCTCCCACACGTCTACAAACTGTGGTAGTGGTAGAATCAAACGAAATCAGTGGTAGAAAATATGTATGTTGGTGACAATATAAAAATTCCCAGGAAATTATTGTTGATATTCCTACACTTCTACTACAAGTAGTATTTATATTTATATTATAACCATAACTATAACATGTATTGTGATGAGAGTACTCGTTTAGGACTGTGATAGCGACAACTTGTTCGCTATAATAACACATATCAAATTGACACGTACTGTACACCCCCTAAACTGAGCTCATACCATTTAGTAAAACTACATTTGCTGGTAACAATATAAAAATTCTCGGAAAATTTCCGTTAGATTTTTTACACTTCTACCCCAAACCGTGTATAGTTTCTCTAAAATGAACTCCTTAGCTCAGCTAAGGAGACCAAACACATATTCCAACGACTCTACCTCAGAAATCTACTACTTTCACATTCAACACTGTTCAATTTTGTGGCGCGTCACAAATCAGAGGCTCACTTTTCTATACATAACAAATAAACATCCTACGAACTAAAAAGTCTGGTAATCTTAGAATAGATCTTAGAAAGTTTCCTCACCAACTGCGCAAAAATCAACCTAAAATTTTCATGGTATTCTTGCCAACTATGTGCATACTTCCTATTCTTACTCGTCAATCCTTTCCCTAAACACGCGCTCGCTGATTCGTCCCCCGTTCGAAAGTCTCCCACTTTTTCCCTGAGCTCAAAACATCGCTTCTCCCCCCAGCGCGAACCCACCCAAATAAACTTGTCATATAAGGTGCCGAAGTCGACTTCATTTTCCTCTCTTGCGCTCCACCACTCCTCGACGTGCTCCACGAGTCGTCTCAAATTATTCTCCACGCGACGTTTATCGTAATACCTGTGAATTCACCTCAATGGAGTTAAATCGCGCTCATATGCAGTGTTTCTCATATCACTAGGGTTTCATTTTCCCAGTGCCCAACGATCACATGTTACACACCCATTCCCGCCCTTTCCCACTACTACCCCACAGTAGAATAGTTCCCTTCCAACACAGGGGCGAGGATATGTCGAGTCAGTCGGTTGCCTCTCCCACCTGAAGTGAAAATCACATACACCCATTTCACAACGGCAACTACATGTGGCGGTGACAATATGAAAATTTTGGTAAAACTTTCTGCACATTTCTACCCAAATTCGTATATAAACTTCTATAATTAGTAAGGAAATTCTGAGGAGCTCAGCAGCTGAGGAAAGTGAGCATATATTCCTACTCAAATGACAGAGAAACACTAGTGAAAAATATATTTCACGACTACTGCATATCGCCTTTTGCACCGAGTTTTACGCCACTTCACGTAAAACGGGTGATTTAACTCCATTATTCACAACTTTCATCCCTATACACGTGTAGTCAATTTTACACCCACTCGGACACATAATCTAAAGCCATGGTATGGTAGCTATAATTTCACCAACTCCCTTCTTGAGGTCTTCGTGACGAAGGGGGCGAAGCTCACTTAGTCCACGTCTATCGATCAATAGAATTTTACATAGGTCCCCGGTTCGATCCCCGGGTAGGACATTTCTCTGTCATTAAAGTTTTTCGTGCATATCTCTCCGAGCTGTTCGCATAATCGAGTATTCCGACTTTCCCAAAAACCTCCGCATATAGGGGAGTCGTTTGACCTATCTGATAGCCTCTTGTGCTTCTTAGTTAAGCCAGAATAATTCTGCACGCACGCACAACGCGAAAGTGCCTGTTGTTGCGGTATATGCTCCGCAATTTCCACACCGTTACTAAACCCCGACTACTACCTGGAGCCAACTTTTCCAAAGCCGCTCGTATGCCAGCCGGAACACTTAGGCTCTCATCAAGCCACTCATCGTTTGAACTCAACATCCTGTCGCTTCTCCTCTGCCACAAATGAGCTCCCGACTGAGCCGCCGTAGCAGGAGTAGTAGACATAAATGATGATGATGCAAATTGGATAGGGCCACTCGTCTTAAGAGACTACAAAGGGAAGAATTAATCCCGACATTATGAAATTCATTTTCCCAAAATTTTCATATTCTCATCAACACATGTATATTCTACACTGTTTTCTCTAAGCTGATGGCATTGTTAGTACTGGGGAAAAACTACCTTCATGATAGAAGTTCTTTTTACAGTCATTTTAGGAGGCCAATTTATCTCTCGCGTAGTGGTGACACGGTTAAAGTCGGTGTCTGGTCGGCGGCTATTGACAACTTTTTTGCGTTAGATTGCGTCATCGTGTCTCCACCCATATTATAGATTCTTAGGCTAGAGGTAGTTTTCCCCACTACTACCAATGCCATCAGTCAGATACGCATATGATCAACTATATGTGGCGGTAACCATATGAAAATTTGGGAAAATTCTACAAATCTGGTCTGTGTACGATTCTACCCGAATTCTATAATTAGTCGGGAAACTCCCGAATTCAACTGAGGGAAGCGAACATTTTTACTACTATTACTACTAAACAAATACTACCTGCTCCAACCCTGGCATCTTCATGTGATAACTACGCACTGGCCTATACATAATCGGACCACAGGTACTAGGTACAGCTGCCGAGGGTTGAACCGGGGTCACCTAGTTGCCAACACACACTTCTACCACTACACCAACAATACTACCAGCGTTCTAAACCCAACTGCGGGAGTGTTATACACTAGACTAGGCGTTGTCAACGGTGCTCTATACCGCTCCACCGGCATCACAGTTCGAGGCGCCTAAAGATCCTCATCATAATACAAGAAAATCTAATACGTTCTCTCTTCTCACTGGAAGCCTCGGTGACACTATAGGGCTCCTCGGCAATTGTCTATTCGCCACCACCGGAGATCTGAGCTGCACTGCATAACCCTCCTTAATAGGGTTCAATTGAGTCCTTGTATACAACGGCTGCGTCAAAGGTCGGACCGTAAAATCTGATAGGAAAACCGTGAACTCAACTACTTTTTCCAATACTTACAATTCACTTCCGCTTCCGCTCGGCGAGTGGGCATCGCCGGACCTACATAACACCAATATTCTCTAATCTTTGCCCGCCAAGGGCCCTATCATGACCGGCGCTCAACGACGATCTCGATAACTATCCCACTACACTCAACGAACATACCAAAATTCGACGATAACTATGCAAAGTCTTATCAATTTGATATTATCAAAGCCTAATGCGTAGTTAAACAGATCCTCAGACTACGACTTTCGCAGCCTCACCCGAACTACCAAGGCAAACGACGGATCAATCCGGTAACCAACAACTACACAACATGTGGTCGTTAGAAGGCATCCAATATCTCTACTACGCCGAACTAAAGTAGTCCAAAATTGAGCCAAGTTACCGTAAATTCCAAAACAGATCATAAACCAAGTTTCTAGAATATTAGTACCAACCTTCCAACAACTCACCCATCATTTGGTGTCCATGAGATTTCACCGTCACAGTTCGATACGATGGGAGCACCGGAGAGGCCGAGCCGCCATAAATAGTCATTGCTGGTAGTAAAATAATCACCCTATGCTCAAAGACAAATTGCGCCTTTGATTTAGCGCTCGCCCAAAAATTCGGCTCAACAAATGGAAACAGGTCGCGGAAACACCAACACATGAAATTTATAGTTACTTTGCCTTTTTCGCCAAGTCCCATAGTATCTGATGAAAAAGAATAAAATGTCGCGCGCCACGAAATTACCCCTACCAGTTGCGCTGCATTCTTCCCCGGAGTGCCCATCACTCCTCCGCCAGGATGAGCTCCAGCACCGCAAAGATACCTATCAAAACATAATCGACGAGTAAAGAACTCCGAAAATGTCGATTTTTCACGCACGATTATAGGACTTACAGTCCATCCAGCGGAGTCCTGGCATTCGGACGAGTGTATCCTAGTTGATGCAGCATCAACGCACCATGAAAGATATTTCCCTTATGGAGACCGAACTCATGCTCGAGTGTGAGTGGAGTTATAACCTGTGAAAGAACGGCACACGTACCACTGTTTTGATAAATTTAGTCTGCGGGGGAAAGTAAATTCCAATAACACATTTAGTTCACTGAAGAACCAGAAAGGCTTTCAGTGTATCGGCAAAAACGATTATACTTTTCCCTAGACCTCCGTGACATGCCACGAAAACAAACACTGTTAACTACTAGACTACTACAATACATATCGTATTGTTATGAGTCTTCGACAATCGTCAGTTGGCAACGTGTCAGCAGTACTCGCGCACATGCGCTCCCGGCTGGACCAAGCAGATTCCGGCCTTCTTATGATGATGATACTATGTTGACGAGGAAGCCGCTCTCAGATAACGTTGACGCGACTGATACTTAATTGCCGTCTTGCCTCTGATGCGCTATCATATCCTTGGCGAGTAAAGCGTACAACATCAATACCGAGGACATCCAGCCTTCCTATTGCTGCATTTGCTATCCCTTCCGGACGGTATCGTCTTGTTTCATCACTGATAATATTGTAGAGCTACTCGCCAATATCAGCAACAGCGCGCTTGAAGATTACGTTGACCATTACGTTCACTACGCAGTTTTGGTCCGTAGAATCAGCTGCGTGAGAGTGACCTCGAAAGACTTCGTTGTGGAATGAGCAAAAAGGAAGGGCCCTTCAAACGGTTCCGATGGGGATCAGCTTCTTGGGACGAAATAAGCTCATCGTGTTTGGGGATGAGAGCTCACAGTAATTTTCCAGAGAGTCACTTTGCGAGTTCAGCTCACCCTACTGCACCTCACGAGAGCGCATGGCTAACGACGCCGCTAGCCTAGTAGGCTACTAGGACCGCAGTAGTAGCATGTCACATGACCAACAGTGATGATGATGTTCAACATGGCCAACTTGGCCATTCATCGGTGATGGTTCCTCATCTACGATCATGCGATTTCATCCCGTAAACCTCACATCTTTATGAAGCACCGAGTTGGCAAAGTTAGGATCATACTCGTGAATCACACCGAAAACCATCTCGACGAAACGTTCCACGAAGCCCGGATCGGCCCAAGAGCCATGATTGGGATTTACATCGTAAGGAGCGTATCTAAGATACAAAGAAAATCGTCGAGCGAATCCGACACTCTCTATCCGAAAAACTCTAAAAAAAGCATTTTTCGTCGCCAATGATACACGTGAAGGATGGTTGATAGCCACCGAACGCTTCACTAATGAGTCCGTCACTGATTCAAGTAAGCACCCTCCGAACTACTGCTTGCTGTAATATCTACATTGCGTGAATTATTCTTATGCGCACTGTTGAGAAAACCCCTTAGCCGTCATTGGAAGAGTATAGCCCATCAAGACGAACATTTCCTTGGAAAATGCAAAGCCTATCACCAACTTACTGCACGAAAAGCTGGCAAATATGATGACCAGAACTGTACGGTACCAGACTCGGATCCAACACCTATGCACATCATCCCGCCGACGAACCGTCGTTGACGGCCAAGAGCAGTCCCGCTACTCACACTAGGCAGAGTCATCTCAACGACAGGTCTCGTTGCTGGCAAACCCGATCGTGCCTCTTGGGCGGCGACTTCTATCTGACTGAGGGATGTCTCGAAATGGACGGTCCCTTGAAGATGCTCAGGATCAACTCCTGGTATCTAACAGGCGCACATTCACATCCTCATCAGGAATTACCAATTTCTGGAATCCATCATATAAAAATTTCTCGCAATAAAATGGATTTCAGGACGCCACGACACCGACTTCGAGCAAAGCTTTACCCGCATAGAACAGATTGAAGAGCATTTCACTATGAATCAGTGAGTCCCGAGTTAGATTTTGACATGGATCGAACCAACCGAGTCACGCCGACCTGGGGGAGTCTGTCAATGGCACAATTGATTTTCATAGCCCCACAAGAGTAATCAGTGAATCGTATCTGGGTAGTAAATCTATCGCCGAGACTCTTCGGCCGGTCCGAGTCTGTCAAAGGCAGCAACTCCAGGAACCTGACAAGAACATCAGCCTGAATACGCATGGACCATCCCGTGGACTCGCTTCTGGTCACCAGAATAGCATATGACCAGAAGTCGGTCGAGAGAATAGAGTCTTTTGCTCTCTTACGTATGCCATGGAGTCGCGTTAGATACCACACACATCTTCGCTCGCAGTTGGGTGCCGTCAATCATCTCCACACCAGTCGCTCGACTTCCGTCATGGGTAATACGTTTCACCTAAGAGGCTACCAGATGAGTGTGTTTAGAACACGGTTGAAGTCTATATTCTCATCAGTGCGAAATCGCCATGTTCACGGAAATGGAACGAAATTTGTTCGATTGTGAGATTTAATCTCCAAGTTCTGACTTATCCAACGACATTCTTAGAATGCATATTTCACCCACCTGAGCATCCGTCATTATAACAGCTCCAGCTTGCATCGCGCGTTCGGCAATAGCGCTGGATATTCTACCCATGCCTCCCTCAACATATGCCCACACTCCTTGGCGGCCGTTTACGTTCCCCATCACATGATGGAGAAGAACCTATGAGCGTATAGGTTCAAACACACCACGAAGATTTTGTGATTCAGACTGTTCTCATATAGTGATCATACTGTTTGGTACGAGCTCGACTACTTCTCAAGGCTATAGAAGCAGTCGAGCTCGTACTGTAGTATCGCTATAGTATAGCACAGGACATAAACTTCAAGCCATTATGGCTTAGCCATATGTCGCTACAGCTCTACTTCTACCATGTCGACCTTACGTGGAGTACTTTCGAGCGAAAAACTTACATACGCACTCCCGCAATCAGCTGGGCTCGCCATGCTTCCTATAACGGCATCCGTCGCCAACGTTGCCTTTAGAACATCCGTCTCAAACCACCTATCTAAGATCTGCGACGCTGGTCCTGTGAATAACTCGTACTGAACAGTGCAGAGAGCGCATTGTAGGATATCGACATTTTTTTGCTACCAAATCTGGTATAGCATCGCTGTGTTTTGTCAGCCTCTTCACGGTCTTCATTATCCGCAACGAATGGTTGACGAACTCTCGTACAGTCTTCGTGTCTGAGAGATCAGTCGACTGAGTCGATACTTCAAGGAATACCAAGGGAGAGCATACCCGATGGCCGCATCGGAGGTCCCTGCATTAGCGGTTCTAACACTTCACGCATCTCATTGAGCAACTGCTCGTATCTAAGGGCGCTTCGCAAGATTCATTAAAGCCAGCCCACAACTTACAATGGAAAGACATGTGCGTCTCTTTGTGAAAACTCCGCGATACTTTCTATAGTCTTCTTCTGGTCACCCCACATTAATAGCGGTCTAAAACCAATTGGATGATCCAATTAGGATTAACTATTTCTGGGCAGACCCGTTGAACAGTCAGGCAATATTCTCGCCTCCCCACTGGGAAGTTCCCAGCGATAAATGCTGCGCAACAGATAGAGGCGGAGAACAGCAATACAACTGCCGATGCACTTTCAACGCATCTCCTTTGAAAGCTGTAATTCTCACCAACATTTCGTCAACTCTTGAAAAAGCCCAACAATCTGACAGATTGCTACTCGATGTGTGATTTCTATCGAGTCTGGCTGGTCAATATGTTAGTCTCCATAACCGCCGTCGACGGCCCGCCAAGAATGATTGGATGCAGCAGATATCCGAGATCCACCGAGTGTCCTTGAGCACGACTCTCGAAGAGTCACTCGAAGAGAACTTGCTCGAGAAGGAGAGTAGGTCCGTCATCCTTTGATTGGACCGCTTTAAGAGAACGTAGAAGTTCCGGGTAGCGCCTTCGGAACTCGGCGAAACGGAGAGATAGCCGGAAATCGGCTGATTGATTGATAAGACCTCGCACGGACCTCACTGACGTCTAAGCGCCGCTCAGTTAACGGAATGTCGGACAATGAAGAAATCCCAGTTTCATATTCGCGAATTCGTCAAATACCTCCTGAAGCATCTGTCATGGTTGAGCATCCGTCAGAGGTCCAGCTGAGCGCATATTTAGGTTCACGGCATCACGCTGGTACAGTTTGTAGATAGCATCGGCCACAGTTCGAACATGCCGGCACACGGATTATCTGGTGACATAACAGCGAGCCGGAATACCCAGCCATTGTACATCCTCACTCCGAATGGGATGTAGAATAGCTGGTTGTACATGAACTTGTACTCATAGGACACTGTGAACGAGTGGTAGGAGAACTCAGCCTCACGCCCAATGATCTTCGAGCATTTTCGAAAGGCTGGAGCACTTCGTTATCGCTAGTCCCGCCAAAGCCAATCGGATCAGACCGCACTTGGCTTTTAGCTTCACCCTGCAGCTACCTCTTGTACTATAAGACGTAGCTAGTCTTGTAACAAGACACACCAACTTCACTGAGGACTATGGGATTTACTCTCGCTCATTGAAATGACCAATCAGAGTCCACCATTTCTGATGTGGCGGGCCGGCTGGTAACGTAAGATCAATCTTACTGTCACCACATCGTATGAGCATTTCCGATCGAAGTTGGAACAAGGGAGATTTACCATGGAAGTTTCTTATCATTTTCATTTAAATTTTTCTGAGCTCACCACGTAACATGCACTCTCCTCTCATTGCCATCAGAAGATAATCCAGGCCATTATCAGTGAGGATCAGAGTTTTAATTCAGCCTTTAGGGTGACCCTGTGTGTGACTCACCTTCCTCTGTAAATAGGATGGCTCATAGGCGTAGGCGTTATCGATCCAGGCTCCCTCAAGAGGTATTTGAACCCGCCGGTCCCTATGGAATCCATAAAAGTCACAGCGGCTGCTGACGGTACATTCTCTGGTGAGGTCTAGATCCTTGATTATCCCGGGATTGAGAAGTCCAGCTAGGTAGCTGCATCGACTGTATTTATATCTAAACCGGGGTGGTTGAGATCCTACCAGTTCAACGCCAACTTCACCCTGGAAAAAGCTCTTCCGTGACCGCAGCACCTCCAACGATGTGTCGTCTCTCCAAAACGAGTACATCATAGCCCTACGCAAGAGCACATGACGACAGCCATCTCATAATGCTTACCTCCTTTGCTAAATACGCAGCAGTAATCAGACCGTTGTGACCGCCACCGATTACTATAATATCGTATTCCTTCTCTACGAACACTGGAGTCCGTGTTCGAGGCGCTGCGTACTTTGATCTGAACCGGGAAACCCCTCCTCCATTGAAGCCTGTTACCGTGCCCACTTCATTCGCGCATCATGCATCTCAGGCGTTAAAGTGGCCGTCTCATAGTTCGGAGGTAAGTCGCTCATCTGGGCAAATGTGTACCTACGCAACTTCAAGAGAGATCATCGGCGATCTCGAACACTCACGTTTGTGGGAAAGGAGGTCTACTTGGACCCAAGGGACGAACATCGCGCCAAAGCAATGGTTCAGTCGAGGCCTCTACCAATCCGTCCGAGGCACTCGGTAACGAAGACCATCTAAGAAAACGAGTACACTGCATTCAATGTGTGTAGAAGTCGATAATCCGACAAGAATCATCATGCTGAGAGTTAGTCTCGGAGCACTACATTCGTACCGGGAATTCGAGTCGTCGCAAAAAATGAATCTACAGGGTATTCAACGAGTGGAACCGATAAGCATTTTTTTGTGGTGTTCACGTCAAAAAGACAATGGAATTACGAAACAGATGACCCTTCGCGTTGAGAAAGTTCGTGATGGCTCTCTGCCAGCACTCAGAAGGAGCGACCATCTATCACGAAGGGTGCCTACTTCGGCAAAGAATCTTCAACATCCTCAACACGGTCGTCATAAAAGATATGCATGGTAGGGAGGTACTCGACATCGACGTCCCCATCTGTGGGCAATGTGAACATGCCCAACGTATTGATCGCCCCTCCGGCGATATACTCAGAGCATTCGCCACAGTAACTGATCAACATGTAGCCTCGTGTATCAAAATGACTACAAAAATTAAGAGCGGCTTTGGCGCAGTAGGTAGCGCGTAGGTCTCATAATCCTAAGGTCGCGAGTTCGATCCTCGCAGGCCGCATTTTCCAACTACATTCGACTATTCAGACCATTCTCTGGATAGACTTCCTTCATCGGGCCTTCGAAAGTCACTTGCTCTGGTCGAAAACCAGCAGTCGGCAAACTCTTAGCGGACGTCGCGGCTCGACAAAGACTGAGACACACAGCATCAGACAACTCTCGATCCTCGGCCCCAAGAAGTTCTCTGCGAGAATCGACGTTGAAAATACCCTCACAGCTGTGTGGGTACCAAGATTGGTATCATCTTGAAAGGGCATCTCAATCACAATAGGAACCCCGCGAGAGAGTGAAGGATTGCAAAACGAACACAACACAGAAAAGCAGCAATTTCATGATCCGACTTGAAGAGCGATTCTTAACTTACCTGCAGTGACAGACGTAATTCATGTAGCTAGGGCCCTTGGCAACAGCGGTGCTCTTCCCACAGCCGCAAGTCCTCACCAAATGGTTCGTGTAAAATCTCAATGACAAAGTCCACCTCTTATTAAACCGCCCATAAGGCGTTGTCAATCGTAGAATCATCGGAATTGAAAAAAAACAACCCTACGAATATAAAATTCAATCCAGCTGAGCCGCACGATGAGCGATGAAGAGAAACTGAGAACAAATTTCCGTCTAATAGCACTAACATTCAACCACTAAGTACAGTGTTGTAACTAAACACGAGGCACGGGAGTGAGGGAATTAGTCTTACTGCATGATCATGCTAATGGCAATTACAGATGATTAGATATCAATACAGAGCTGCTGCAGGTCCGTTGAGACGTACTCGGAAGAGTATAAAACAGGTGGGATTTCAGTTTCACATAATTTTTGTTGTGTTTTTATACAATTGGACTTCAAGTCATGTGTAAATCTTCATAATGTATCTTTGAAAACTCTCGACCTCAGCGTAGTTCCATCACTACTTGACAACGAATCTATTTTTTCTGCAAGTTTTCGTTTTTTTCGCAAAAATTTTTTCGGTAAGCTATTCAGAATGCGACGTATAAGATCCCATTCCACCGTAAGAATGCTATAACTCCTACCACAGACCAAAGGGTGATATACAAAT
>NW_003206035.1:54427-63970 GCF_000006405.1 Perkinsus marinus ATCC 50983
TCTTTCTACACGTTCACTATAAAGGCGATACTCATACAAATCCGTCTCAGTAGTTCACACAGTATTTCAGATTGTTTTCGTTCGGCTCGTCTACAACTGTGCGTTTTAACCTTTTTTCCCACTCCATATTTTCTATCTTTCCACTTACGTAAAATCGGCATCAACTTAACACGTGTCCAACGACCTTCATGATTTCTTCATCATCACATTTTATCATCTCTAATCTTCCCACCGATTCGATCAGCTTTAGCTAAAGAATTTCGTAAATATTTCAACTAAGCTTAGCCGTCAGGAAAGTGACCATCTCGTGGCTTTCTCAGCAACAGTGTTGGAGTAGGAAATTCCTGCTAGGAATATATGTTTGCTTTCCTCAGCTGCTGGGCTCGGGAGTTTTCTCACTGATTAAAGGAGTTTATATATGAATTAGTAGTAGTAGAAGTGTTTATAAACCACGAAGAATTTCTCGCGATCTTTTCAAGATTTTTTTGAAAAAATTTTCATGTGCATATTTTCCCACACTACTTAACGATCAATGCTCTGTAGTTATCATCATTTTAGTGTTTACTTTACTACTAGTAATAAACACTCGTTATGTCGTCCGCTGCCACCGATGCAAGGACTGCTGCTGCTGCTGTCAACGCCGCTGCGGTCACTCGTGACTACACCATTAACCCTAGAGTTGAGTACCAGACCATCACTGGTGTCGAGGTACGCTTTTGGGCCTGTTTTGAATCTTACCACCGTGAACCTCATGATTCCTCAGGGACCTCTGGTCATTCTTGACAATGTGAAGTTTCCCCAGTACAACGAAATTGTCAATCTCACTCTCGCCGACGGCTCCACCAGGCAGGGTCAGATTCTTGAAGTCAACGGCTCTAAAGCAGTCGTTCAGGTGAGTTTCAAATCTTCGCACTCACTCGTTTCACTGAATGCATTTCAGGTCTTCGAGGGCACCAGCGGCGTCGATAACAAGAACTGCTATATTGAGCTCACTGGTGACACACTCAAGATGCCAATGTCAGACGAGATCATGGGTCGGTCTTTCAACGGCTCTGGTCAGCCCATCGATAAAGGCCCCCAGGTCTTAGCTGAAGAGTATCTGCCTATCAATGGTTCTCCTATTAACCCCAAGTCTCGTCAGTACCCTAAGGAGATGATCCAGACTGGTCTATCTGCGTTGGATACGATGAACTCCGTGGTTCGTGGGCAGAAGTTGCCTTTATTCTCTGCTGCTGGTCTTCCTCATAACGAGATCGCCGCCCAGGTGTGTCGTCAGGCCCAGCTCGTCCAGGGTAAAGATATCCACGATCACTCCAAAGAGAATTTCTCCATCATTTTCGGCGCTATGGGCGCCAACATGGAAACTGCCAGATTTTTCCGTAACGATTTCGAAGAAAACGGCTCTATGGAGAACGTCGTCTTATTCATGAACCTGGCCAACGACCCCACCATCGAGCGAATCGTCACTCCCCGCTTCGTGCTCACCGCTGCCGAGTACTTCGCCTACGAGCGTGAACAGCACGTGTTTGTGATCTTGACTGATATGTCCTCTTATGCTGATGCTCTTCGTGAGGTCTCCGCTGCCCGCGAGGAAGTTCCCGGTCGTCGTGGTTACCCTGGTTACATGTAAGTTTGGGTTCTATTATAGCGCGCTTCGAAATGCAGAAAAACGTGGTCATACTACTCTGGAGAGTGTCTCAACTTATCGTTGTATTACTACTGATAAGCGTATTGCACGATCACTTCTAGGGGAGTACGTTTTTCAATATTATACATGACTTTAGATCTAATATTTAATAATGATGGAGTTAAATCGCCCGTCTTACGTGAAGTGGCGTAAAACTCTGTGAAAACGCGATATTCGTGATATTGAAATATATTTTTCATTAGTGTTTTTTCGCCATATCACTAGGGCGAAACTCCAATATATGTATCACATATATTTCTTCATAGACTGTTATAGATCTCATTTTTTGCCCTTACGAAGAGGTAGAGATTCCACAGCCTGCCTGGTTACAGCCTTGTCGATAGATGGTCTCGAGGATTTTCATACCATTTTTTGCCCCGCTTTTGATCCTGGTCGACCGTTGTTGCCAATTTGTCTCTATTTTCAGGTATACCGATCTCGCGACCATTTACGAGCGCGCCGGCCGTGTCGAGGGCCGCAACGGTTCTATCACGCAGTTTCCCATCCTGACAATGCCTAACGATGATATCACTCATCCCATCCCCGACCTCACAGGATACATCACTGAGGGCCAGGTCTTCGTTGATAGATCTTTGCACAACCGACAGGTGTACCCCCCGATCAACGTCTTGCCCTCTTTATCGCGTTTGATGAAGTCTGGTATTGGTCGTGGAATGACTCGTGAGGACCACCCCAGTGTGTCTGATCAGCTCTATGCTAACTACGCCGTTGGTGTCGATACTCGTGCTATGAAGGCTGTTGTTGGTGAGGAGGCTCTTAGTGAGGAAGATCACTTGTATTTGGAGTTCCTTGATAAGTTCGAGTCCAAGTTCTTGAGCCAGGGTCCGTATGAGAACCGTGATATTTTCCAGTCCCTGGATATCGCTTGGGAGCTCCTCCGTTTGTTCCCAGAGAGTATGCTGAAGAAGGTGCCTCAAAAGGTCAAGGACAAGTATTATCCTCGAGATCGTGAAGCTCAGAAGGCCGCCCAGGAGGCGAAGTAAAATGACAATTTCTGTTGCCATTCTGCCACACACCAGTTGTGTTTCACTGGAGTTTCACTCGTTTTACGCGAAGTGGCGTGAAACTCGGTGAAAAACGCGATATTCGCGGTGGTATGCAGTAGTCGTGGAATATGTTTTTCACTAGTGTTTTTCATATCACGGGTGAAACTCCATTGTCGGCTCCCGGGAAGGTGTAGCGATAAGTGTTTAAAAATGTCTAGATGATTCTCATTCGGTAAGGTCCTTGTAGCCTGAGAGATGATACTCCAGAGTGTTTCTTTGGAACGGTTGGTGGTTGCTGTAGTGTTAAAGTCGGTCTGCAAATATGGTCAAAAAACGAGCGTTACCAATACAATTTCACTTTGGCACTCTTGAGGAGGTGTTTTGACTACTAATAAGTCTGTGTTGGAAATTGAAGTTAGAGCAGAAAAGACAGTTCTGAGATAACAATTCTTATGTTCGCGACCATGTTGCATCGACGAAGTATAATTCAGAAAGATTCCTCATTTACTGTCATTCGTGAATCTACGTTCTCAGTACAGTGCCAATCTGTTATGCAAATTACTTTTTACTCATTTAGGGGAGTTTATCAATGAACTCGGCAGTGGATGATGAAACAGTTCTGCAACGTTGTCAATCGATTTTCATTACTAGTATCAATACGTCTCTCAAAGCTCTCCTGAATCGACAAGTTATCTTCATAAAGGCGACTTGTATAACGGTTGTATATTGGAGGTTTGCATATTTCTAGCCGGACTTCGAAACGGAGAGGAGATACATACAAGCTGTCGAACATATAGCATTTTGTTGGATATCATATTTCCACAAAAGCTCATAGGGAATTGATATATTCATCCATGCAGAAGACTCGGGGAAATTGATACACTCTTCACATCCCTGCAGTCATTTCAGATGGTACTAACTATCAAATTCTGTTTATATTTTTCTTCCCTACAAAGACACGATGGTTTTACAATGCTAACTGAGTGAGAACGATTTGGTTTCCGTTCACTTTTGATTGTTACTATACTATCAACTCAACTTTACTAGAGACAGATAACAAATAATGGAGAATTGATACTCCGTCAAAATGATCATCCACATGATAACTAACAGAATTGGTTTTTCTCTATCGTGCTACTAGCTGCATAACATTCATTGTAAATAAATTACTCAACGATTATCTCCTTCCCCTTCACACGAAGTAAACTGGCAGGACCCGACTCCGACACGCAAATGCCGATTTGCCCTTGCGCTTGGACACAGTTCATACCTTCCGGGCACTTCATGTCACCATCAGCCTGATCAAAGTCAATCACATGCGATCGATTACTCGAACTAGTCTCACCCTGCACAGAAGAGCGCAATGATCAGGCCTGGACGAGTGCACCGTCAACGCACATCGCGCAATGGCTTCCATTCCAGCCGGCGCAGGAGGACACGTGTCTCTCTCTCCACACGGAGGCGCGCACATCTTATACACATCTAACAATGTAGATATCGATAGACACCGGTACGTTGCAAACTCACGTCCACTGAGTTCAATTTCCCCTTGGAGGTCGCCCTTGTCACAGGGAGGGGGATGATAATGACCAGCGTTGGGTGAGACATTCGTTTTCATGTTCACCACGAAGTCCTCAGGAATAATCAAACTGGACGGCTGAAAGGAAAACACTCAACAACAAGATCTATAAAGTCCACTTCACCTCTTTGTCCGCAACACGATGATCGATGTCCTCGCGGAATTTAGGGTAACTCCCCTGTAGTAGAATACCACACTCGTCTGAAGAACACGCTCATGGCACGAAGGCTACCTCTGGACGAAACTCACCCTCCTCGGTTCCATCAGCTCTCTCCCTCTCCAAAAGAATATACCCCTCGTGGCCCCATTCGGCACCCCACGAGTTCTTCACTTTCCAATACCTAAAACTCAGCAAATCGTAAACACAACATATATGCAAAAAGCTCACTTCTTCCCATCCAGTTCACCATAGCCGACGAGGAGCACTCCATGATCGAGCGAATCGCCACACTCACCTGATCAAAACAAGGCCGAACAAAAAAATCAGTACTTATAGTCTAGCAGGGAAAGTTAACAACTTAATACCCATAAGTCTAGGGTTCAATTCGAGGCGAGTACACATCCAAAATCTGTTCTCGACACCGAGTTTGAATACTCCGTGTAAAAGTGACATGGCGATTCCTACCAGTGAGAACACCCTCGTGATAGAACTGGAAGTCGGGCATGTCGGCTTCAATAGCCACACTAACCGGGCCACTCTGGAGCGCTTCTTTCATAGCTTCTCCATCCTTAGAGTGCACGTCGACGAAACCAGTCACGTCATGAGGCTGTCACCAGTCGTGTCACCATTCACTCTTCAACTCACTACTTACATGTAGCCGAGCCTTTTCCTTGACAGTGGAGTTACGACAGGGTTCATCAATCGCCTCGTACGCATAATCCTCTTCAGTGCAGAGGCCATGTTGCATCACATACGCGAAGGCGTTGTCCATCAGTCCACCGTTACACCCCCTACAGTGAAAATGAACATATCTCAGCAAAAAAAATTTCACTTACATATTTCCTTCTTCAGAACTGCAGTCGACAAGTTGTTGCTCGGAGAACTCAACCAGTTCGTGCTTCGGATTAGCAATTTCATACCTTCCCTCCAGGGCACCTGAACGATCCTACCACCCATGGTGACACCCTCGCCGTGTCACCAGTGGCTGAGAAGGCCCAGCAACTTCCACAACTCTGTTGATTCTTGACTCTGCTGACAGCCCCGAGATGGCTCCAGTCGATCTCATCGGGCAGGGGCTTTCCAGAGTAGTGATGAACACCAAGGTAGCCGGGGCCTGCGAGAAACAATTGAAAACTGGTCGACTCGGTCGTCCTTACGCTTGCCAAAGAAATCCCGATAGCGCTTGCGGTAGCCTCTAGTGAGCATTCCAGCGGCGAACTCCTCAGAACTTTGGTCGGCGAATTTGTTAACGGCCAACTTGTAGCTGCGACCTGACGGAAAAAAAATGAAACGTAACAGAGCTAATCGTAACAGACTAACCTTCAGAGTTGATCCTTTGAATGTGTCGGTAGTTTTCTATGAAAATTTCTTCGCGCAAGGCGGCCTCCTGCGGACTCGAATACTCAATGCCATAACTAACCAGCAGAAAACGCCCTCACCAGCGACCGTTATAAAAATGAACTCACTCTTCCTTGAACTTAGCAAACGCACTTGCTAGATCCACATCAGGGACCTCATAAGAGAGCACGGCGCTCCCAAGGAAGGCGATCGAGGGCAACTTCATGTGAACTGTAATACTGTTGCTGCTGTTGTTGACGTTTCTGCGTCAATGAAAAAAGCGCTCGCCCTGGAATAAACGGCGCAGTTTCATGAGCGCGCGCCCGAAAATGTCCACTTCTGGGAATTTATGAAATTAGAGTAATTCCTTTTTTTCAGGGCAATGCCCGCCTTTGCAGGGCAGAGCATTCGCTCGCCTTAACGGTTTCACAGTGTCGTCTGAGGTTGATATCTCAGGGCAAATCTTTGCTAAAGAATTTGCAAGTGCGCAAGATGTTTTTAAGAAGATCAACTATGCGGAAGGTTCTTACGAAGTGATTGCCGAATCGAAAGTTCATCGGCTACATTGAATGTAGTACATTCGGAGATGAACTGGGAATGATTGGGAACGTTTCGAGTAGATCACGACATATTGGATTATCCATCTTCGTACTGCTAAGTCGGCTTTACTGAGTGTACAGGTTGTAGTTTGGTAATGTTTTTCTTTCGACCTTTATTTCTGGGGCTACTCTCGTACAGTTTGCTGAGGAGTGGACAAAGTTCTGAGCATAAAATGCGAATATGCGGGTCAATGGGAATGGAGGTACTGGGGATTGTGATTCTAGTGGCTAGAATCTAGCCAAGGGGTGCTGCAGTTGGGGGCAAGCGGCAGTAGCTAGGGGGCTGTTCGGTCGCACAGTCTGCCTTGGTTCTGTGTGTATACTATATAGCGATATTGATATTCGTGGTTGGCGATGCATACATTGTCTACGTAACGTCGATCAGATAAGCCTGTTTTTCTTGTAGATGGTCGAGAAAAATAAAGTAACAACCTACAATCCTGGTCTCACCAATGGTGAGACACCATGCCCTTGAAACCTGGAAGCACCGCCAAGGATTTCTGACTTCTCACAAAGATGAACTACAATCAATCTGTCGTTGCCTTCTGGGATACCACGACCAGAGTAGGCCTTCTGGCCGGCACAATTGGCGTGTGTATAAGTGCATGTCACACATCTCACATCATGCTCTATCGTGTAGCTGCCGGGGATACGCTTCACTCGGGCAATGTCGCCATATTTTGATAGCTTTTATGCACGAGATGGGTCCGGCCTTCGCCCCCAGGAATATTAATACTGGGGGAGGTACAACTCAACAACCGGTGTTTTCCCTGCAGCGCCCACATATTCATGCTGCATCTCAGCCCTCAGTAGCTTCTACGGCGTCAACCCAACCTGCCGGACGTTCATGGGAGGAACACACTCGCGGTATTGGCCAATCTAATTCGTCTGACTATGATCCTGGGGGGCTACGCCTTGCTCGAGCAGAAGCTGATCAGTGCCGTCAGCCTGACGGCGTCAGGTGGCCGATGTTATGTTCGCGAAGTTTCCTATAGTCACCTAGGCGGGCAGCCCGGTCAAGAATTCCAACCCGCTGCAGAAGCAACACGAATTAACACGGAAATCAGAGCCGAGAAGGTATGGATGGATCACGGGAGAGAAGTCTCAGAGAGGGTCCCAGGTAATGTGCACTCTTTTTCAAGGCCCGCTCCACCGCATCGTATTAGTCATTTGGGAGTGTTGGGTGAGACTGGGGGTTAGCCAACTAGGCAGCAGAGGGCGGTGATAATACCGAACCTCACAATACGCCGTGCATTGGCTCAACACCACAGTCACATTGCCTAGCACGCAGGCACATAGGCATTGCCTATGTGCCGGCGGCCTATGTGCCTATTAGGCAATGTCCCCCATTACTCACCCAACAATCCGGACCACCCACGCATCCGATGCTCTCATCGCCCCTGCCATCATGACACAGTTATGCTCCATCGCCCCATGACACCCGTGCTTAGGGTCCCTAGGTTGTGTGGGGAGGAGACAGCCTTCAAGCAAGCGGAGGTCTCTGGGGACAACATCCCAGATGCGGTTTTTGGTGGTGGATGACAGTGTTGTCTTGAAGTGTTCATCTGGGTCATCATGACACCACTAGTCTGATGACTCGATAGTGATGCTGATACTCACGACGAATCTCGATAGTACCCAGAGACACTCAAACCCCAATACTCCGCGCGCAATTGGGCATTGTACTCTCAGAAACAAATTGCATGATTCCTACATCATCAACGCGCAACGTCTGGGGAACTGAGAATCTCCGCTGCATGAGTCCTGCATTGACGCTTGATCTCAGGCAATCCGTAATCTTCCCATGCGCGAGAACGCCAGTTACCCGCTACACGAACTTGTTCGGCCGGCACATTACGAGCCAGTAAGGCGCAAGCTCCAGAGCGCCTCATGCTATGGCCAGTGATATTCGGAATGTCCCACGATAGAACTTTCGACGGGAATTCAGCCATCAAGAAAGCTCGCAGCTCCCTACCAATAGTTGAACCCTTCAACATAGGGAAGATATGCTCAGTCTCTCCAGTTGTGATGCCACGGCATACATTAACCAAATAGTGTGCAATGCACCACGTCTTCTTGCAGAAGATCCCCTCTGCACAGAGAGTCTGTCGCTCTTCACGACTGGAGGTCTTAGTGTCGTGGAAGGTAACAGATACCAGGAGTCCATCATCGCTCGACTGCCACGTTATATCCTCACGAACTAGAGGTGGGATCTGGTCAAAGCGAAGCATGAAAACGGATGCCACTAGTACCGCTGATCGGATCTGGTCTCGAGAACTGCCCGGCGTGAGGTGCATCTCAGTTAGAGCATGCAAGCATTCTTGTGGCAAGGGGGCAGCCTGCTTCTTCGCTTTTGCTTTGTCTAAGAGGATACGATCCGCACTGGCAAGAGCACGGGAAACTAAGGCATCCCCCTCAGGAGAAAAGGCCCTGCCAGTACGTATCATCATGATGGACCTTATTGCAGAAGTGTACTTCCGTACCGTGCTAGAAATTATCTCCCGACTACTCGTCAGCCCTCTGATAAACGATACCAACTTGTCCGGGGTAACAGGGTTGGAGTGCGATATTTCACCGAACCCCATCTCATACAATCGTATAGGTGTCTGGTACGATGCCATCGTCTTGGGCTTCAGAGATGACTCCAACAGTCGTGTGTTCGCACGGGCTCTTTCTTCTGGGGTGGACATTGCTTCAGCCTCGTAAAAGTCCAAGAGATGAGAAGAAAGCTGTGACTTTCTTGGCATTGAGCAGAACAAGGCTACTGAAAAGAATAGAGGTGTGCTTCAGGTTGTCAGACGCCATCATTATAAACACAACTCCCCAGAGATGAGGTGGAGACTAAGCAGGGTTTAATGAGATCAGGCGTCGCAAGCACACAGGGCTCCCACCGAGGGAAGCAGAGACAGAGCCACGTGGGTCCAGCTAGCTGGGACCTGTTTCACAGTGGATGCGCGTATATTCCGACTTATGTAATCGGCGGCTATATTGGACACGCCTGAAACATGTTGCGATGTAAGGCGGTTGGCCCATGGGGAGATTTGTGAGAGGACTCGCCGCATTGATCTCACTTTTGAAGACCAGCGGGTGATGGTGCTCACGGCCGAGGAATTGTCACAGAAGGAGTGAATCAATACAGTCTGGTCGTCAGGATCAGTGTCTAGTACGGCCTC
>NW_003213777.1:0-1091 GCF_000006405.1 Perkinsus marinus ATCC 50983
GATATTAAAGTTGAATACTCTCCGAAATGGTTTAGGTGATGGTTACGAAGTAATCAAGTTTAGTACAAGACCAGAGTCACCGGTGCGAAACAACCACACAAAAAAATCGAGAGTGCGGTAACTTGTGTCGTCGGCGAGCGAAGTAGACCGTTACAGTACTGCATAGTTACGATCGTGAGGAACATCTAGGAGGCTTTCCATAGCCTGTACTCCAGGCCTGTTGTGAGTGGCTCGTTGCATATGTATACCTTCCCCTCCGCAGTTGCGTCGCGGGCTCGTTTATCTTCTCCCCGCCCCCCCCCCTCTCCCGGGTTGAATCACTCGGCTGAGACAGCTCGTTGGCCGACCTCCGGAGGTCGACCTCGAGCGAGCCTCAACCCTGCGATTTGGCGGCCCGACGTGCGGGTTTCTGGTTCGAGTTTAGTCTTTCGACCGAATCCCGCATTCAGGGTCCGCTGTCCTGTTTACCATACCACCCAATGTGAGTGGGTTGTTGCCCGTTGGTAACATTTGCGGTGAGTTTCAATGAGACACCAAGCGAAAAAGTCTGCCCGCAAGCGTCGACAGACGCCATGGGCACCAGACGAGTCTGGCTAACTAAGCGGTAATTGGTCAATCCGTCAGGATACGTGAGCGGAATTCGGAATACTCAGGTACAGCCGTTGGTGCGCACCACTATCTCATGTGCTTGCCTTCAGCGTCTTGTGCAAACTAGGTGGAGCTTCACATCGAGTGGCCGATTCAGGATGCGTGAGCGGAATCCGGATTGCTCAGGTACAGCCGTTGGTGCGCACCACTATCTCATGTGCTTGACTTCAGCGTCTTGTGCAAACTAGGTGGAGCTTCACATCGGATGCCCGATTTCGTTGACGTAGGATGGATGAAGAGGAAGTGAGGTTAATGTATACCCGATGCAGGATTCGAACCCACGACCATCTGCTCCGTAGGCAGACATTCTATCCAGCTGAACTAATCGGGCGATGAAGTTAGTCACTTTGATTGATATTAAAGTTGAATACTCTTCCGAAATGGTTTAGGCGGTAATTGGTCAATCCGTCAGGATACGTGAGCGGAATTCGGATGCTCAGGTA
>NW_003213601.1:0-3533 GCF_000006405.1 Perkinsus marinus ATCC 50983
TGGAGTGGCGTAGTACATCGTGCACCAAGGAGTTCACCACGTTGGACGACGACTACGACTGTTTGCAGTGGCTAGCCAAGGCTCAAGATGAATGTCCCCAGCTTCAACAACTTCGGCAAGTCAGCTCCGGGAAGTATCAACTCAATGATGCCGGTCTAAGTCAACGGCCGCTATATGGTACTCAAACGCTACGGACAAGGTATGATATGGAAAATTCACATAGATGGAGTCGTATGCCCATTGTGGCGTCGCTCAGTGTATATCTCTCATCTCTTCCGTCTTCTATCTACCTGGCCTAGCTGTGGCTGTGGCGAAGGTTCTCAGTCGGTGTCGTTGTTCCTTCATCAGAGCTGCTCACCTCTATCGGCCCCCCTCGGGTACTCTTGAGAGGAGGAGGTAAGTGACGGATCTCATCTATGTTGACACTGTTGGACCTCTAACTCTCGGACATCTTGGACAGTCGAAGTTTCGTTATATTCTGACGTGGACGTGTGCTGCCTCCCACTTCATTGGTGCCATCCCTCTTAGCTGTGCCACCTCCAAGGCTGTTGCCAATGCACTGGAGCGTAATGTCATCCGTCTTCGGTCGAGCGAAGGAGATTGCGGCAGACAATCGCAGCCTCCTTCGCCGCATGGTGTCGGTCCCTATCCATACGATGCTGGCATATACCCGTATTTGCACCTTGGCGCTCTACTTGAACGCCAACACGAGTCTATTAAAGCTAGTCCGAAGGTCCCCATCGACTCCGTCGAGCATCGCTGGCCTCAATATCACGCCAAGTTCAAGATCGGTGATGTTGTGCTGCCATGAACTCCAGCAGCAGCTAGTCTCCAACCGAATTGGAAAGGACAGCACACTGTTGTTGCTATCCCCGCTCAATTTACTGTGCTCCTGCGCGACGGAAGTCTGCAAAATACAATGTGCGTCGTTATTTTGGGAATGGAGGAGTTGTAGATGAATGACAAGTCTCAACAATGGCGTATCATAAACTATACCGCTGGTCGCCGTTTCAGATATTCTAAGATACTCCTAAGATACGCCCATGACATTCTCTATCTGTGAGCCTAAGTATATTCTAGGGACTGTTATCAGTTCCGTTATCTGTGGAGACCCAATGTCCCATTTTAGGCTAGTTTATTCATTATTTTGTACTCAATCTGGAATCACGATGACATTATGAATTAACGAGTTGCGTCCAGAGAGTGAGCGGGATATTCTCACAGCCTCGACTTCCTCGACTATCCCTGAATTCCGAAATAAGCTCCTTTCAAGATTCGAACCCGAGACACCCGGGTCCCAGAACCACTCCACGTGGTTCTGGAATCGATTGTGAAAACGGTCATAGAATCGCGCAAAAGTTCCTTTGAACGCGCTAAGAACCACTTCAGGAAACGTTTCTGGGATCGTTTCGAGAGCAGGTTCTATGAACGAAAAATCTCAGAATCGTTTCTAGAAACGCTCCTCATGTTTAAAATCGGTCTACTGAACAGGCGGATAGTCAAGATACTAATGGTTGACAACCATTGGTTGGAACGACGAGACTGCCTTGAAGGAGTAACCAATTCTATTGGAGAAGGTTGCATTGATGACGTTTACCTATCTGTGGAAAATAGTAGTACTCTATTCAAAGCCATGCAAAAGTCGGAAGACGGGCTTGCCCTCGAAAAAAGCACCGCTTTCGAAAAGTTTTCTAATGCTGAGTACGATCCCCTCGGAACCCGAAGGTCTTCATCTCTATGCCTTTAAGCTCATAGAGCTGTGAAATCTAGCGGACTGACGTTACACGCCAAGCCAAGAAATGATTTGCTTATAGCTAAGTTCATAACTCCATTACCTGCTGATTTACTGGTTAATTCAAGAAAGGCACGAGAGTTTATTCATCAATAACAAGATGAATCACGTATGGCCGAGAGACTCCAAGATAGTCAGACGGCATTCAGTGAATTCAATACCTGTTCCATCACAATTACTGGTATTACTAGCTCTACTCACACCACGCCACAAACTGTCCCCACTGTTGATGGTCGTTATCAAGCCTCACGGAGAACTAGAATGAAGAGCTATACAAACAAGCGTCGTGGTTTCCCTCAATGTAAGTCGTGGTCCTTTACTTGGGACTGCAGCGGTATCTCTGCTCATCTTTGGCATCTCCAGGATGCCGCTCCCGATTGTGGGAGTCGGAGTTATCGTTTTTCACGGAACGGACGAGGACCTGACAGTCGAAATCATGCTGTCAGTCATGAAGATGAGGTTAGTATGTATGATGTTAGCAATGTTGTTAAAACTATTGAGTATGATAATTTCTTGGGGATCGAGTATGGCCCACACTCAGCCTGCGTCCAAGATGATGGGCTACACCCAGTCTCCTGGGTTAACGCGAGATTATTAACCATAGGGAAATGATAGCTACTTGAGTCTTAACTAAACTTGTCTATCTAATGATTACCTACTAGCACAACTAGTCTAGCACATAGTACCGACACAATTGTCATAACAGAGATGATACAGAACAGAACAAGTGTATACCTTATGTAGTTTGTGATATTCTGGTGTGACCTTCTGATCTAGGTTGTGCATTTGTCTCTCCTCGCTAGATGATGTTTTAAACGTTATACGACATTGTGGTGCATATTTGAGCATCAGATCAGTACCTATTCTTATATCCCTGTCAATGGCTGAAGTATTGTTTTATTAAGCCAAGAGGGAAATCACAACAAAGGCAGCATTTTCACGCACGTATGTACCAATCTTACTCGCCCATTATTCGTTGCTTGGCTGGCAGCCCTCACGCTGGAATGGATAAGATGCGCAGCTTTATCACCTATTATGGCTATCCTAAGTGATATTGAGTCAACCAAGAGGCTGACAATTGTCCCAGATTGGCACGAAACTCGAATAACACATAACCCTCATGTCATAAAGTCCCGCGGTCTGCTGAGCAGACTCTGCTTGTGCGAGAGCGCAAAGTGATACGGCTGCGTTACAGTCTAAATTCTAGGCTATCATTCGATGAAGTAACTCACGACGCAGAGACTTGTTAGCTCGTCCTGTTAGATGCGCAATTTGTCATGCCAATGAATGTCGCTTACGGAGCAAGATCATCATCCGCCTCTGCCCTCGACTGCCCTCGCTTCTACATCTGCGAGTGGTGAACACCAACGCCTCCCGCAATGTGTTGACCAAAAAACATCATCTCTGGGACTTGACAAGTTCATGCCTCAGCAAAAGCTACATCTGACCGTAGACCAGCGTTCCGGATGGTAGAACAGTGTACTTGTAGTCTGTCCAACGCTATCGGTGGCCGTATTCCACTGCACGCCCTTGGCCGGAAGGCCGCGACTCGTGGCACCTGGCTCGGCACCATCGGTCATTTGATGGCGGACAGTCACTGACAGCCAGCCTGCCGGGCGAGGCATTGTAGGCAGGGCCCGACAGCAGCACGCCTGTGAGCGAACGTTATCACATGGACACGAAGTAGTTGCTTATCGCTTCGGATGTCTTCCCATGGTTCCGTTAGCTGAAGATTCTGAGG
>NW_003213601.1:3633-7693 GCF_000006405.1 Perkinsus marinus ATCC 50983
AGTAAGCTTTTAGGAATGTCTGCTCTCGGTAAGGCCTCTCTGGCCTCTGACAAGGATGTCACTGTCGGTGTCAACCGGTACTGATCGACAAGTGGGACCAATCGAACCGTACTTCCAAGCAATGTACATTTCCTCTCAGCGATGCTGAGCTCAAGAGGTATCGCCTTACTATCGACTGTCGCCCACTTAACAACTTTCGGCTACTAGTGGATGCTGACGCTACCTTTCTGTTCATGCCGGTCGACGATGCTCAAGGCACCAGTTGCAAGGGTAACGAGGAGCACGTCTACAAGCAGTATCAGCGCGGTGCCATTGTGCTTCTGCATGATATTCCGGGTGAACACACGGGTTATTGGAGTAAAGTTCATCTCGAGGATGCCTACGGTGCTCTCCGCGTTTCAACTGCTCTCTCACGGCTGTCCGGCACTGTCAGTATTAACTCTAATGGCCAACAGTATGTATAGAGGTTAAGAAGCCTCGCTCAAGGCTGGCGATGGGCTCCACTATAATTTCAACTGGCAATGACCACTATCATGGATGGAGATACTAAGCCGGCCCTTGCCAGAGCCGGATTGAAGGCCTCAGTCATACATGTTCAAGACGATATCTTGATCGCCAGTTGTGACATTGACGCCGGTAACCGGGCGTTTATTATCGTCACTGATATTCTACAGCGACGTGCTGGTTTTATCGTCAATTGCGTCAAGCCCCAACCTCCTGGGAAGGTCGCTGGCTTCTGTGGTCTCCAACTTTGTGCGAAGATCTACCGGCCTACGCCAAGCCGCAGGGAGTTTACTGAAGCCACCTACACTCTGGCTCTAAATGACTCCATCAACTGTAATCCCAACAGAGGCAAAAGAGGTAAGAAGAAAGTTGCTACCACGGGCAATCAACTGAGGGACCGTCGTCTACAGTGGCTCAGAAGCTGGTGTGGTGTCCTCAACTATGTCCATCTCTCCCTGGAGGCTCAAGATGCTCTCAATCAGCTATACTCCGTTACCAAGATCTATCAAAACGATGATTCTTGTACTGAGGACTTGCATGCTACAATCGACACTGTCTCATCAGCCTTCCGTGGATTGTCTGACTTGTACCTCAATGCAGTGATACCGTGTGCAAATGATTGGAAATGATGGCATTGCTAGCCTGGTGGTCACTGACGCCGACGCTGACGCCTACGGCGGCATCATACACAGGATTCTAAAGGTCGGTGCTGGTGCTGAAGAGTTCGCCGCGGCCACAGAAACTGTGCTCAAGCATGTTCCTGATCTCGGACACCAATCTTCTGCCTGTGGTTCCTATCAAGACCTGCGGAGCACGTTGGTCTCGGGTGGGATCATCAATCAGCTCTACATGGAGAGAACGACCCGCAGTCCTCAACGTTGTTCAATCTTGTCAAGCTCTACTTTTCGGTAAATGCATCGCCATCATCGACAACACCAATGCCCAGCGAGTATGGAATGAGCTTGAGGCCGAATTCAGTGTGGGCAGCTACCTCGGCGAATGGCAGATAATTCAGCGGCATATCCACTCGCTCGTCTGGGACCCTCGTGAGACTCTGCCTGCCATCACCGATGCCATCTCAAGGAGCATTTCACTCAGTACTGATGGCGTCAATGTCCATATCCACTAACTAAGGGCAGTCTTCATGGAGTGGCGTAGTACATCGTGCACCAAGGAGTTCACCACGTTGGACGACGACTACGACTGTTTGCAGTGGCTAGCCAAGGCTCAAGATGAATGTCCCCAGCTTCAACAACTTCGGCAAGTCAGCTCCGGGAAGTATCAACTCAATGATGCCGGTCTAAGTCAACGGCCGCTATATGGTACTCAAACGCTACGGACAAGGTATGATATGGAAAATTCACATAGATGGAGTCGTATGCCCATTGTGACGTCGCTCAGTGTATATCTCTCATCTCTTCCGTCTTCTATCTACCTGGCCTAGCTGTGGCTGTGGCGAAGGTTCTCAGTCGGTGTCGTTGTTCCTTCATCAGAGCTGCTCACCTCTAACTCTCGGATATCTTGGACAGTCGAAGTTTCGTTATATTCTGACGTGGACGTGTGCTGCCTCCCACTTCATTGGTGTCATCCCTCTTAGCTGTGCCACCTCCAAGGCTGTTGCCAATGCACTGGAGCGTAATGTCATCCGTCTTCGGTCGAGTGAAGGAGATTGCGGCAGACAATCGCAGCCTCCTTCGCCGCATGGTGTCGGTCCCTATCCATACGATGCTGGCATATACCCGTATTTGCACCTTGGCGCAATGCTCTACTTGAATGCCAACACGAGTCTATTAAAGCTAGTCCGAAGGTCCCCATCGACTCCGTCGAGCATCGCTGGCCTCAATACCACGCCAAGTTCAAGATCGGTGATGTTGTGCTGCCATGGACTCCAGCAGCAGCTAGTCTCCAACCGAATTGGAAAGGACAGCACACTGTTGTTGCTACCCCCGGTCACTTTACTGTGCTCCTGCGCGCCGTTTCAGATATTCTAAGATACTCCTAAGATACGCCCATGACATTCTCTATCTGTGAGCCTAAGTATATCCTAGGGACTGTTATCATTGGAAGTATGTTCTCTTCCTTGCTGCTCAGCCTAGTTCCGTTATCTGTGGAGACCCAATGTCCCATTTTAGGCTAGTTTATTCATTATTTTGTACTCAATCTGGAATCACGATGACATTATGAATTAACGAGTTGCGTCCAGAGAGTGAGCGGGATATTCTCACAACTTCGACTTCCTCGACTATCCCTGAATTCCGAAATAAGCTTCTTTCGAGATTCGAACCCGAGACACCCGGGTCACAGAACCACTCCGAGTGGTTCTGGAATCGATTGTGAAAACGGTCATAGAATCGCGCAAAAGTTCCTTTGAACGCGCTAAGAACCACTTCTGGAAACGTTTCTGGGATCGTTTCGAGAGCTGGTTCTATGAACGAAAAATCCCAGAATCCTTTCTAGAAACGCTCCTCATGTTCAAAATCGGTCTATTGAACAGGCGGATAGTCAAGATACTAATGGTTGACAACCATTGGTTGGAACGACGAGACTGCCTTGAAGGAGTAACCAATTTTATTGGAGAAGGTTGCATTGATGACGTTTACCTATCTGTGGAAAATAGTAGTACTCTATTCAAAGCCATGCAAAAGTCGGAAGACGGGCTTGCCCTCGAAAAAGGCACCGCTTTCGAAAAGTTTTCTAATGCTGAGTAGTAATCGAAACCCGAAGGTCTTCATCTCTATGCCTTTAAGCTCATAGAGCTGTGAAATCTAGCGGACTAACGTTACACGCCAAGCCCAGAAATGATTTGCTTATAGCTAAGTTCATAACTCCAATACCTGCTGATTTACTGGTTAATTTAAGAAAGGCACGAGAGTTTATTCATCAATAACAAGATGAATCACGTATGGTTTAGAGACTCCAAGATAGTCAGACGGCATTCAGTGAATTCAATACCTGTTCCATCACAATTACTGGTATTACTAGCTCTACTCACACCACGCCACCAACTGGCCCCACTGTTGATGGTCGTTATCAAGCCTCACTGTCAAGAGCTATACAAACAAGCGTCGTGGTTTCCCTCAATGTAAGTCGTGGTCCTTTACTTGGGACTACAGCGGTATCCCTGCCCATCTTTGGCATCTCCAGGATGCCGCTCCCGATTGTGGGAGTCGGAGTTATCGTTTTTCACGGAACGGACGAGGACCTGACAGTCGAAATCATACTGTCAGTCATGAAGATGAGGTTAGTATGTATGATGTTAGCAATGTTGTTAAAACTATTGAGTATGATAATTTCTTGGGGATCGAGTATGGCACACCCTGATCGCACAGGGGTACAATATTACAATATGGTCGCATGTAAGCATTGATAATATACATGAGTATTCATGGTATAATATGGTCGCGCACGAGTATTGATAATGTGATATGGTTGCATGCGAGTACTAATAGTACCGTATGGTTGCAAATGAGCGTTGATAGTGTTAGAGGGTCGCACATGAGTATCGATAGTATAACATGGTCGCACACGGGTATCGACTCTATTACATGCTCGCATA
>NW_003207982.1:0-2770 GCF_000006405.1 Perkinsus marinus ATCC 50983
TGCGCCGGTGACTTCAAAACTTTCAGTGGTAGATAGTCAGGGGTCGTGCCTCACGGCAGCCCGTCGACAGTGCTCTGGATGCGTAACTGTAGCACACGTTTCACAAGTGATGGTGCGAGTCCGATAAGCAGTCCAGTTGGTGGGGCTTTTGTATACGTGCTACGTAATATTAATTGGAAATGTGCTTTCCAGTATTGCCGGTGAGCTTGGGAATCCCTTGAAACTTCTCCTACTCCGTCTTCTTCTACTATACACACTCACCACACACAAGCACACTCGTGTGTTGTCATTCTCTAGGGCACACCGGCTCGCTCTAACCACTAAAAGCATAGCAGCAGATCACAATATAGTCAACAATCTTCTCGACCAACTGCGCTTGTTCTCTAAGATTTGTCATTAATCCAACAAAAAGAGTGCAGCCCTTGAGGAAGTATGTCTGGAGACCGGCGAGCGATGTAGATTCGGGCCTCACATGAGATACAACCCATGAATTCCATCTCAGAGAAATCCTGAAGTGCACGAGCGCCAGATAGCTCAGTGCTCTTCAAGTCTTGCAGCGTCTCCGTCGGCAATACATTGCAGTTCTTCTGACCTTGAAGAAGATTGCCGATGATACTTCCTATCCCCAATCCAATAACCGGCCACTCAATGATCATTGAAAGGTGATAAGCTCAGCTAGAACTTTCCTCTCGAGCGCTCCTCGAGCTCTTATGAGGGTTGCAAGAGTGCGCTCGGCAAAAACTTGGATAGCACACAGCAACGCGCAGACCTGCATACAGGTAAGCGAGAGAGAGCAGGCTCCTGCGCACGACATTAACGCTAAATGACAAACAGAGAGGTGTTGTAATGAAAGCCACCCGAAATCCTCGAATTGCCCAAGACATATCTACGGTGCGTGAGACAACAGCATCGGAGCAGGGGACTATCTCACCGACTCGCCACGTTGGCTAGGCATAGAATCATGAAACTGCGTAGATTCACACTATATTCACGTCCTGCAGATCTCCGCTGATCACATACTTGTTGTAATCTTCTAGCTTACGAGAATTGTCGCGAAAGTTGTACATAACCAAATAGTTCCAGCCACCTTCCACCTTTTTCATGAGGATTTCTTGTGCAGTGTAAAACTCAGAATTTGGTACATTGGAGGAGCATTTGTGAGTACATATTAGGTGCAACCCGTTGCCATGCGCTGTACCAGTTAGACTATCCCACGAGCTCCAAGTGCTCACGTTATTAGGGAGAGTACCAGAGTCGATAGTTGCAACTTTGGCAGACACTTCAACAGGCTTTGGACCGTAGATGATTTTACCTTGGGATGGGTTCCACCAGAAGTCTCTGGTTTCATCACCAACACTCAGGTGAGCCCAACCATCCGTTTCCACCAGGATATCAGGCTTTAGGGTACCAGGCAGGTTGGACACAGTGAGGTTTAATAGCATGCCGTCATAATACCCAGCCCTGTTGGTGTTGAGTATGATCCCGGCAGCTTCTCTATAAACCGCATCTGTTGCATATCCCTTCATGTTGTAAATGCAGGAAGGCGCTAGCATATCGGTGATGTTGCTTCCCTCCCCTGGACCAGGACCTCCATAACAACCCGGTGGATAGTCAGCAGTAATCTGGAAAGGGATATCAGGTAGTCCTAGGGCTGCTTCCATGACAGTGGCAAGCCAGAGGGATCCGCACGCAAGAGGCATCACGAACAAGATATAACCTGAAGAGTTTGTGGATGGGAATCCAACGATTGTGATGCAGTCGTTTCGACTGAGTCGAATGTATACACGTTCCTCTTCACGTTAACGGTACGCGCGCGGCATCATTACAACTACATACATTGGGCGTATGACTGACATAGCGGAGATATGTCAATGCGGAGCATCACAGCGGTGTTGCTCGAGAAAGAAGGGAATTCACGAGCAGTAAGCAAAATTCCGCAGGCTCCGTTCGTGTTACAACACATTGTGCTGAACACAGGGATTTCAGTATGAAATGCTGATGCTGTTGCTTCTGTGCGGCATGCACACGCACACGCACACGCATCAGCTAGCTGGGGCCAGTTGTGCTTGCGTACCTGCGTATCCGTTAGTCTTGAGTACGCGCAACAATACTAATCTCTCTATTTGTCTTGTCCTATCTCACTGTGCTCTCTATTTTGTGCTGTCTACTTCGTACTAGTATATACTTCGCTTCCTACATGTCTGGAATTGCTAGTAGAATACAAATCAAGCGCGCTCGTACCTTGTCGCCTCATCCTAATGCTCCTAGCGGCGATCTAACGAACGGCGACCAACATTATAAACCACTCTGTGAACGGGTAAATTGCACAGTTATACTCATTGGCATGCGAGTACAGGCCGCAGCTGAGTAGAGTCGAGGTAATACAGTGACCACGGCTCGGATCAGGGACTTTGATTCAGGGTGGTAGTCGGCCGGTTCTACAAAAAAAACTCAATCCATCACCCACAAATTACTCGCTGAAGCGGGCGGGCCCGGGCGCGCGCTAAGATCAAACCGGCATTTGCTACGATATATAGAGTGCGTCGAATACTATGTGTGGAGAGATTCTCAAAGGTTGTGGTTCAAGTGAAAGTAAATCACACACAGTAGTCGGACGGCTGCAGATGTGTCGCAAGGGGTTAAGCCTAAAGGTAGGCAAGGAAGTACCTACAAATTGTTGAAGGCTTAAGAGAGAGCAAATACGACACGTTTGTCAATACTTCGAGGTTGAATGCCGTGACTCTGACTCGAAGGGAACGCAACTAGAAGA
>NW_003214990.1:0-1781 GCF_000006405.1 Perkinsus marinus ATCC 50983
CTGCCGGGCTATCAGCGCAGAAGCACCAATAACCTGAATGCACATCGATACTCACTTGAGACGGGCGAAGGAATTCTCACCGCAACAGTGATGACCCCAACAAGTACCGTGTGTTGAAGTTCACTATCGTGAGACATTTTCACAGGATTATAGTGTGCTGATCACAGTTCCGCGCGTCACGAGAACCCACAGGGCGCACGCGACTGTACGTGACCGCAGCAAGTCACGTCACGTGACACACTGCACGGGAATGAGATCTTAAGGTTTCTTACGCTCTTTCTACTATCCCTTGCGACCTATCTCGCTCTAACTCTGGCATCGCGTTAGTAAATCGCGACAATAGGATAGTGAAAATCTGGATAATAACCACTCAAGCCCTTCCGAAGAATGGTTCCGTCAAAACCAGACCATAACTAGCAGCGAATGGAAACAAATATCACAAAAATGTCATACCACACATCCTTAAAATCACGCTCAAATGATGCAATCCGAGACGGTCTTCCCTGCCATACATCTGCAAGGGAAGACCATCCCCGTAGACTGCTATATGTCATCACGGGGTATCAGTGACAACACCACTCTGTGGTGGCGGATCGTCCACCGCAATATCGTTCTTTGACTCTTCATCACAACCATTGACTTCTTCAGGAGATTCTATGCGAGAATCCTCAATTCCCGACAACACCTATAAACATTGCGAAATGAATACTCCTGAAAATTCTGGCCAGCTTACTTCAGTACTGATAAGCGGTAAATAATGCTGTGCAACATCACCGTAAATTTTTGAATACATGTCAGCCACCACGGGAACGACGATATCGGCAAAGTGGCGTGTCATTCGACGAAGCTCTGAACCCAATATTTTCTCCAAGACAACAGTACAGGACAACTCACCCGGCTCGTCTGTAGACGCTATAGTCCCCTTCAAGTCGCGCAACGATCGTGCAACTTCACTCAAGCAACTACTCAGGGACCTAAAACCAACAACACTATCCTGCAAAAGCTTTTTGAATCTGTTCCCGAGTATAACATGCTCATTCGCTGCGAAGTGACGAATGCAAAAAAGGGACACGCTGGCTAAATGCCACAATGCGACTTGAGTATGTCTAGAAGTTTTTCTAGAAGAAAAATCCATTAAGACGCTGAGCGTACCTTGCAACAGGTTCTGCGACACTCGAAGCAGGGCACTGTCGAAGTTCGTTCATCGCTGTAGTAACGTCATTGAAGAAGACCGCAAGTGGTCGGTGGCGTGTGAGATAAACAGTCAAAGACGCTTTGTCACTGTCACCCACACTAGACAAGTCATAGTCATCGGGGCCTTGGATCAACGCCGTGGACGGTAACCAGTGATACCTGATCACAATACCACCACTCTTCTTCTCACCTTCGTCAGTTTAGTGACGACTCTGGACAGCAACAAGTAAAACAGCGAGACTTATCGCAATGGATGAAGGGAAAGACCCAAATACTTTTGCATCTCCAAGTTGAAGTCCTCCATAGCAATCTGTTCCAAACACACTTTACATATATACTGCTGCAAATAGGCGTCCAAGAGAGGCTCGATGAGCGGCATGAACGCACACCCAACACGGCTAAGTGCCGATGAGGCATGGGAACAATACCTACAAGCGAGATAATATCCTACTCAGCAGTCGAACCCCATTGAAATTTCGTGATTACGGGTCACGGTACTCATCGACACTAGAAAGTTAGAGCATACTGTTAGAAGCATCCTCCTCTATCGTGCCATCCCCGATTGGCGTATTGAACTCAGACATGAT
>NW_003208768.1:0-956 GCF_000006405.1 Perkinsus marinus ATCC 50983
CTTACATTCACTAACCATACCACCATGAGGAACCGGCAACTTAACAGCCGTCGAAGGCCGACACCCCTCGGGGAGTCTCACCCGAACGATCGACTCTTGTCGCTCGTCATAATCAAATATCGTTCCTAAAACCATGTGCATGCGTGCAAAAGGATTCTCCTCACTAATTTCGTTGCGCGCGAAATAATCCAACTATTATTTTACACATCTTTCGTAATTTAGAAAACTTCATTCTCAAATTTTCGTGGCGCGTGAGAAAAAAAATCTCAAAAAAGTATTTTTCCATTCCGAATTTTACCACTCCATTTTCGTAAACCATCAATAACCATTCTAATGAATATTGTCAGAAAATCAGTAATTTTTTTTCAACTTATCGGAGTTTCAAAACCCGTTTAACGTGAAGTGAAAAACGCGATGATATTCGCGGTGATATGCAGTAGTCGTGAAATATATTTTCACTAGTGTTTTTCATATCACTAGGGTGGTGAAACTCCAATAATAAGAAAAAATCCCCCCAGGAATCGAACCTTCAAATTTACAATATCATTCGAAAATAATTTTCTTACTTTTTCGGAAAATATTCTTTCAAAATAATTAAAAAAAATCATCATATTTCTCATTCTCAAAATCATAAAAAATTTTTCCACTTCAATTCACTTTAACAAAATCATTAAAAGTCCCCCCCCCGGGAATCGAACCCACGACCATCCCCTTCCTCACCACTCAGCAAAACCCATCCGCCAACTTTACAGTAGCAAATCGGCCAATCAGGAGGTTGGATCTTCAGCAGCCTCCCACCCAGCTGAGGCCCCACTTCCTTCTCACTTAAAGTTGGTAAAGGAATATATCTAAAAATATATCTTTGCGCATGCGCATTTTTTTACAAAAAAAATCGGAAATTATTTTTTCCTATAATTTTTTTCCTTTCAATGCAGCGAACTCAGCAGCTCCGAAGG
>NW_003213567.1:0-1349 GCF_000006405.1 Perkinsus marinus ATCC 50983
AGCCTATGATATGTTCGTATTACCGTATCTAGGTGACGACACAACCGCCGTGAGAAGGTTAGCGACAAACTCATAGTTCTTACGACTATCGTAATCGTTAATTCTGTGAGTGTTGCTAAAGTGGCATACATTTGCAGGATGTAGTTGTTTGTAGGCGCTTGTGCGATCGTTACTGTTACCACGCGGGTCACGTTCCGGATTGAGTCGCCTCCAGCCAGGCTCGAATAATACCGGCATCTTGTGATCTGCAATCGCGCGGGTACGGTTATTTTCAGGAATATCCCTTCCTAGCATCATGGTGTTCGCACGTTCGGCATTACTATCGACGGTCCTATTATATGTGATAGCCTCCCAACGCACCCTGTTGAGACTATCCCATCGCGGAAACTCACTCGATGTTCGTCTTCTACCGGATATGGTTGCGCAGGCATTGACCGCATCTGATGGAAGGAAACGTTTCCTCAGCCAAGACGACCTCGAGTGTGAACGATGCTTCACGCAGGATGGTATGGTCTATGACTTGAAGGCAATAGGGGTCCAGATTGTAGAGTCGACATGCTCAGTTGGTCACAACAGTATTCTGAACTACTTGAAAAAGGCCGCAGATGTGCTGGGCATCGAATTCGATTGCGAGCCCGATGTGAAGATCATCCTGGATCCTATGCCCAGTATGGTTCAAGCCTCAGCTACTTGTACTGGTGGCAATCCTGTTCTCGGCACCAACGACCCCGGCTCTTCTTGTCAGCGTTATCTCGAAGTCATTCACTTGGGAGCTGCCTGGCGAGCGGCTCGTTGTGCCAAGTTGAAGTTGAAAGATGTTGTGCTGGCCGTCATTGACACGGGGGTTGATACGACTCATCCTGATCTGGTCAATCAGTTCTGGAGAAATCCAGCTGACGGGTCTATTGGATTCAACTTCGCCAAGAACAATACCAATGTGACTGATGTCCTTCGCCATGGTACCCACTGCGCTGGCAGTGCGGTCGCCCAGACTAATAACTGCATTGGCATTGCAGGAGTGGCTAACATTGAAGGCCCACCGCCGAAGGTTAAGCTGATGGTATTGAAGATCTTCGACGATTCCGGTGTTGGCCTTTTGAGTTATTCGCTGAGGGCCCTCAACTTCGCAGTTGAAAATGGTGCAACAGTATCCTCTCATTCTTACCGCTGGTATAACACAAGTGAGCTCCAGAAGGCTGCATACAAGAACGCCGCTGCTGCTGGACATATTGCTGTTGCTGCTGCTGGCAATGAAGCACTTGATCTAGAGAAGAACCGAACTTATCCTTGCTGCCTTGCAGAGGACATCCCATCCATGCTTTGTGTGGCTGCCAGTACTTCTAATCCAA
>NW_003211043.1:0-1351 GCF_000006405.1 Perkinsus marinus ATCC 50983
TTCACTTCACTTCATACCACAAATATCACGTTTTCCACATGGAGTATTACGCTACTTCACATAAAATGGGTGAAACTCCAGTGTAATCAATCTGATGCCTAGCAGTGAGAGAGTTCGATCGCCAAAGTGAAGCACGGGCCCAACTCACTTCGTATCGTATTAAGAGTGGCGCTTTCAAAATGGTGACCATCGGATCCAGAATAGGTTCTTTATTGATCATTCCCATCATGGCTGCTAATGGGTGATTATTCTCCTCTTTCTCCAATATGAGCAAATTGGTATGTCGGGCCAAGACCGCCACTGCTGCTACGCTGCTTGATTCGACAGCCATATGTAACGGGGATAATCGTTCACTTGTCATACGCTAAAATCACGATCTTGCTAATAACACTACTTCATCGGAGTTTCACTCGTTTTACGTGAAGTGGCGTAAAACTCGGTGGTGAAAAACGCGATATTCGCCGTGATATGCAGTAGGCGTGAAATATGTTTTTCACATCACATCGGGTGGAACTCCAGTGTGGGAGAATATGCACATGGTCAATCAGATGTGTTGGCGACAATCTGGAAATTCTGAGGAATTTTTGAGAAACTTTTCTCGGTTTTGTATAATTCCACTCGATTTCAAGGGTGAGTTTCTATAATTAGTGAGCAAACTCTTGAGCTCAGTTGAGTAAAGAGAACATATATATTCCTTCAACACTGCACCATTTTAAAACCGCAAAACAATATATAAGATACAACGTTCGAAGGAATATATATTTGCTTTCCTCAGCTGAGCTCGGGAGTGTCCTTGTGCCGTTTCAGCTGAGTGTTGTATTCATATGTTACTCTGTGTGATTGTGGTAGGACTCTTAACCTTGTCCCTTTTTGTCGCTAGTCTTTATCTCTTATAATACGTAAGTTTTATGTCATATTGTTGCTATCCATCGGTTACAACTCACTGGTAATTGGGTCTTTGTGTTAAGCCATTCAAGGTCTGATACTCAATTACTGGCACATCCTCGCTAATTATACAATTATACATACAAATTCGACTAGAAGTTTACAGAAATCAATAACAATTTTCATATCGGAAACAACACATGTAGGAAACTGTGCATATTTTCACCCCTACATTGACGTTCAGTGAAAGGCTCAGAAGGATTAACCTCAAACATCTCGGGAACTCACACTGCTATAAACTTTCCCGTCCTCATATTCGAACTCCTCAAGTGATGACGAGTTTGACCTCGCTTCTCCTCCTCCACGCACGGGCCCTCTACCCCGAATTTGCCTCCCGAACGCCGCAACAGCATCAATTGTGTGATTGTCTCCTTGAGGTTTTAGGAAAAAATTTACCTGAAAATAT
>NW_003201946.1:0-1159 GCF_000006405.1 Perkinsus marinus ATCC 50983
CGTGAATTTGCGCAACGATCACGGGTGTGTAGCTCAGTGGTAGAGCGGCTGACTGCAGATCAGCAGGTCCTCGGTTCAAATCCGGGCGCGCCCTGTATCAATATCGTCAAACATCTGTTCCAACCATCCTGTGGCCTGCCAGGGGTTACAAGCACGTGAATTTGCGCAACAATCACGGGTGTGTAGTTCAGTGGTAGAGCGGCTGACTGCAGATCAGCAGGTCCTCGGTTCAAATCTGGGCGCGCCCTGTATCAATATCGTCAAACATCTGTTAAAACCATTCTGTGGCTTGGCTGGGGTTACAAGCACGTGAATTTGCGCAACGATCACGGGTGTATAGCTCAGTGGTAGAGCGGCTGACTGCAGATCAGCAGGTCCTCGGTTCAAATCCGGGCGCGCCCTGTATCAATATCGTCAAACATCTGTTCCAACCATCCTGTGGCCTGCCAGGGGTTACAAGCACGTGAATTTGCGCAACGATCACGGGTGTGTAGCTCAGTGGTAGAGCGGCTGACTGCAGATCAGCAGGTCCTCGGTTCAAATCCGGGCGCGCCCTGTATCAATATCGTCAAACATCTGTTAAAACCATTCTGTGGCTTGGCTGGGGTTACAAGCACGTGAATTTTCGCAACGATCACGGGTGTGTAGCTCAGTGGTAGAGCGGCTGACTGCAGATCAGCAGGTCCTCGGTTCAAATCCGGGCGCGCCCTGTATAAATATCGCCAAACATCTGTTCCAACCATCCTGTGGCTTGGCTGGGGTTACAAGCACGTGAATTTTCGCAAAGATCACGGGTGTGTAGCTCAGTGGTAGAGCGGCTGACTGCAGATCAGCAGGTCCTCGGTTCAAATCCGGGCGCGCCCTGTATAAATATCTCCAAACATCTGTTCCAACCATCCTGTGGCTTGGCTGGGGTTACAAGCACGTGAATTTTCACAACGATCACGGGTGTGTAGCTCAGTAGTAGAGCGGCTGACTGCAGATCAGCAGGTCCTCGGCTCGAATCCGGGCGCGCCCTGTATAAATATCGCCAAACATCTGTTCCAACCATCCTGTGGCTTGGCTGGGGTTACAAGCACGTGAATTTCCGCAACGATCACGGGTGTGTAGCTCAGTGGTAGAGCGGCTGACTGCAGATCAGCAGTCCTCGGTTCAAATC
>NW_003202062.1:0-2395 GCF_000006405.1 Perkinsus marinus ATCC 50983
AGCGCACACATCTCGGTCATTTGTATTTCAAAAACGTGAAAGAATACCAATATTAATTTCCTCAAGCTAGTGATGACAGCCCAACGAGAGCCGGCCGAATTGGCTTGACCCGATCGAGACCCACTCACTCGCGATTCCACTCCGTCACGGCTTTTTCCGAAATATTTCTTAAAAACTGCAAAACCGGTTGCGAACTGATGTCATCGAATCTTATAAGATCCTGACAGAATAATATAAACACGACCTTGACAACCTCGACTCACATCGGCTGAGGTTACCATCTCTTCCAACACTTCTCTGCAGCATTCCTCTCCCCCTCGCATCTCCTCGAACGCCGCATCCACTTTCTAGTAGAGGAACACATATACGATACGAAAATAAAATGACTCACGCTTTCGACGTCAGCCATAAACGTGACGAAAGCTGCACGGAGCTCGGTCGTGTTGTCGCTACAATGGCGATCACCCATCTTGGACAAGGCCTTGATCTCCTCGGTGAAATCACCAACCTGCCACCGCAAATTCCTCTCACTTCAACGAGCGTCACTGCTGATCACCAGAGAGCGCAGTTGGTGTAGCGTCAGTCTAATGCTACGAGCCATCATGGATGTACACGCCTTGCCCAAGATGGATGCTGCTACCGGACCTGCCACAACAAGGGCTTCCCTTTAGAGAATAGTCATTGCAGTCGACTCCCTCCCCCACCTCCAACTCTGCCTCGGCCCATCAAGATCCCCATCTCCTTCTCCCAACACTTCAACGACATACTCCGAAGAGCCTCCACCCAGTGAATGCCGTAAAGTGCAGAGGCGACCTTAGAGGATATCAATCGTGGTAAAAACAACCCTCCGGGCCTTCCTCCCTTACTAAACGTACATTGGCAAAACAAGGCAGCGTCCGTAGCTCTATCAGGTCCTTATCAGTGATGGTAGTCCTGGACTTCCTCCTACCGTCCCGTCCAACTATAGCACGCACCTTCCACTTACCGTATCTACGAACAACTACAACAACAGTAATAACGGCTCCACAACGAGTTCTCATGGATACTAATAAGGCCAGAACTTGATCATGCGGAAACGGCAGCTATCCGACCATACTTCCGTCCGCATAATCACGACCTTGTCTACGGCCCTCAGCAACCTACACTGCCAGACCAGCCAACCTCGCTGATGCAGCCAAGCAATTCACTGCATCACCACAGCTCGAGGGCAGGATGGACGCGAAACCCTCCTCCAGCGAGGACCTACGAGGCTACCCTTATGCGCGTTCGAGGAGCTCACTGATCACCTCACAATATCGCAAGTATGCATGTCACCCCCATCTGGCAGGTTGAACCCGGACAGTCTGTCCACACAGTTGCCAATGACCCACAGATCCTCTGGCCTCAGACAACCGTCTCCTTCAATGCCCTTCAAGAGCTTCATCAGCGATGGGAAATCCCCAGCGTTCGGATGTCGTGATGCATCAACGACTAGTACCTGCTATTGCAAGACTCTATCTACCGCAGTGCCCTCACCTGCCCACCATCCCATCTGACTGCCGCGCCTGCAGTCGAACCATCTGCGATATCGAATTGGCATCAAACAACCTCCCATCTGGTGACGGGGAATCGACTAGTATCAGCTCGCCGAGACGGTCGGTGTCATGAGGCGCTACCACACATCGGGCAAATCTCCACAACGCTGGTCGTATTACCCAGAGCTGTCACTAAACGGCCGAAGTCTGTGAATACGGACAGAGCCATCTCAGGATGAAGGAGCACTCTGGCCTGTTGGTCTCCGACTATTCCTTTCTCTCGAGCTCGCCAGACGATGCCATTCACTCGTTGCAGTAGAGCATTCACCTCCTCCACCTGAGCGTCGGACCTCATCCGATAAACAGCCGATATACGTGGCTTCACCCACCCCCTCAGCTGAGCAGGGCAGTGGGGTCGTCGGGAAAAGGTTATTATCCCTCCCTCCCAGTGTTGTGACCAACGAGGCTTCCCACTCCTGCAGATGCTCATTCAACTGCAGCGGCATGATGATCCTCGGTATGGCCAACGCCGGCGAGTGATGCCATTCAACCGTCACTATCAAGACCACTCACTTCACAAGGACAGGACGCCAGTTCGACTCACATGCAGACCGCCCGACCACCGCTTCCAATGGGAAGTCGGCCAAAGCCGCCACCAAACTGGTCCGTCCAGACTGGCATGGACCGAAGAACAGCAGCCTCGTCTGGCAACAAATATTCTCAACAGGAACACTTCGGAAAGTCTGGCGGCACCTACTCTGAGATTGTCAAGCCGACTCGACAAACTGTGTAGATCTTCCAGGTACTGCCGAGCTGTGTTGAAGGGGAGCCTTCGGGGAGAGAGCTGATCGATGTCGAAGTAGTTATCCAAACACACAGAC
>NW_003210522.1:0-1080 GCF_000006405.1 Perkinsus marinus ATCC 50983
AACTGCGGACCGAACGCGATTTTCTAGCTGCTGCATATCAGGGAAAGAATGTTAAAGAGTATATCATCAATCAGAAGGATTCCATTTCGAACCTTCTATGTAGAGTGTGGAACATCGAGGATTCTGCATCAGAGGCCAAGAGAACTAAAACGACTCGTTTGGCTAGATTAGCGAACGCCGCCCAAGGTCCCTGTGCCTGCAAAGGCGTGACGGAAATCGCAATGCTCGAGATATTATCGCATAACGGAATCAAACCATCTCACTTTGCGATCGCAATAGTCAGGCTTTTTGAGGTCGGGCGTAGTCGAAACTGTAATCTATCTTTGGCCGGTCCGAGCGGTTGTGGGAAATCATATCTCGTTCGTCACTTGTCTGAAATATATCGTACCTGTTCTCTAGCTTCCGGCAGCTATCCTCTGTCAATTTTGATGGAGAAGGATGTTGAACTGTTCATTCTTGACGACTTCCGCTATTGTGGACGACAGATTGGTTTTTCTCTCTCCGACGCTCTGCCTTTTTTCGCAGGAAAGAAGGAAATTACTCTACCCTTACCCAAGAATGGCAGCAAGTGCGATGCTTTGTATAAGAACGATGCCCCAGTAATCATAACGGTGCCTGCGAGGTTTCAATGCCGGGATTTGACCCCGGACGACAACGATATGTTGAATCAAAGGTTTAAATGGATCTATCTAACTAATCCTATTGACATATCAAGTCGCAAAGATCTTCCAGTCTGTGGAAGTTGCTGTGCTAGAGTTATTCTCCGTAATTCCTCTGGTACAGGTTAGTTATAGTGGGATGGCTTCGGCTCCGAGTCATTGCATGATACTAATTGATGATATGAGATAGTGTATGTCATTGGGTTTTCCTAGTAGTGCGGTATGTTTCGCAGTAGTAAACAACTCCGGAGTACTGCTCTGTTCACAGTTTTGAGTTCCCGAATTATCATGCGTGGTGCGACGTGATGTCCCAAGGCTGTCTCCCACACTGCAAATGCATGCAAACGCAAAAGTGAGTCAACGCGCAGAGAGAAAACATGACTATGATGAATTGATAATCCCCTCATCCCCTCTCCAATGT
>NW_003213470.1:0-5406 GCF_000006405.1 Perkinsus marinus ATCC 50983
AATACTCATCTCGTGGGCCCGAGAGCGAGACACCAACAGACTAGCTTTCCCTCGCAGACCTATGGCCACGTCTGCCATCTACGGGCCCGTGTCAAGCGCAAGTCATCTCTGAGCTGATCGAACACCGCGTCACTCACTCCTCTTGCGGTGTAAAGGAGGCCGCGCCAGGCTGAACTGAAAATGAGACAACAAACTACACCAGTGTTACTAACGAATACAATCCTGTTAGTAACACCCGCACTGGTTGACTCAACAACACTTGGGATAGTGACAATAGGTAATAAGGCTTCTGATCTCATCCATTTCAGCCTGAGGGCAGCGAGCCGTTTCATGCAACGGCTAATGGGCGAGCGAGATTCGTGCATACGTGCGCGAACAAGTATAGATGGGCAGCGTAACGTTTTTTTACGGTTTACGTTACGGTGTGCGTAACGTAAGCAGTTTACGGTTACGGAAAGGCCTTGCGACTTTACGGTTGATGCTGAACTGCTTTTTTAGAATTGTGGCGGAAAGATTCGCTGTAACGCACTCCGCGATAGCTCTCGTTCTATGCCTTCTCTCAATCCGACCCTGACTTTGAGGATGATAAGACCTTCCATACTTTACCTTAGCCGCACCAAGCCTTTGCGCTAGTTGCTGCATCACATAATATCCAAGAACACTACCACGATCAGTCTTGATGTAGCTTTGTAGACCCAGGGAAGTAAGCATCCTTACTACTGCTTCAGTCACACTGGAAGCATCTTCCCTGTAAACTACTCTGTCTTCAACCCACTTTGTAAACGTATCAGAAGCAGTAACCAGTATCGAGCTACCAGAAGCATCCATCGGCATCTTGAGGACATCTACTACAACTACTTCCCACGGACTACCAATCTCAGTTTGAGCCAACTGCTGAAATACTGGAGTTTGTGCTTGAGCTGCAATACAGTATTTACAAGTTACACAAAAACGTTGAACATCTTGGTCCACCGTCAACCAATAAATCTTCGTACGTAGACGGCCAACAAAACTATCCCAAGACACATGACTACCAGTAGGATGTGAGTGTTCATGTCGAAGAACTTGAAGACGAAGGTTACAGTTACCTTACAATAGCCAAGCAGTGGATAAGTAGCAGAGTAAACCATCCTTAATACACGATTGCTCCCATATTTCGCGATAACCAGTAGGTAAATACCGTGCACATGGGAGTCCATCTCTTACCATGGTATAGATATCTCGCAACTCATCATCACGTTGTTGATGATGAAAAAGTTTACCAAAATAGATAAATGGCGAATTATACGTAGCACCAATGGTAGCCTATTGCAGAGTTTTAAGTTGATGTTCTTCAACTATCCATCTAGGTGGGACTCTACAGAGCACATCTGCTAAGTTGGATGATGTCCCAATCCACTCCACATACGTTAATATGTTTGTTATCCGACTTGGATCTAAGCTTAGTGCTGTCCTCAATAATATACTCGTCATTGAGCAATACATACTATGTATTGCACATGTATTACATAGCCAGTAGCAATGGCCGAACCAGCGGTATAGAGGATAAACGGTTTACTGAAATCAATAAACCATCCACCATGTGCTGTATCTCTCTCACGCTGAATACGTGAAGCTACTTCACGAGCCCAAGACCTAACTTTGTCACGTACGGGCCTGCGGAGCCATGCTAGACACGGACGCAACCATGACAACACTAGATAATGGCTTATTCGTTCGGCACTCCAGGACAACAGCTCCCGTGAAGTAAACGTGCTCTCCAACAGCAAGTCAATATGTTGACCACTACGACGCTTTCAATATAAAACATCGTCAGAGCCAACTACCAACTGTAAACCAAGCGCACGAGCTCTAGCCAAATCCTCAGGAGACTTAGTTGGAAGTTTATGCAAGAGATTTTGTTGTATACGACTCAACCGATTAGGATCTTCCAAAAAAAGCCAACAAATATAACATCGAGATAAGCATCAGCAACTTCGCCGCAAGGGAAGCCTTCATTATTAGCTGCACGGTTTTTGGATCTATATGAAGTCCACAACCCATATCCATATCACACAGGCAATAACACCTATTACGCCAGATTGCACATAGCCAGGCCACAACTTGGGAGGTATCGCCACATTCTCGGGAATTCCCGGGAATTAGAGGAATGGCTCATTCTTTTCACTTTTCGGCCAGCCTGGCATTTTCCCAGCAAGATTGGTTATGGAAGGAGTTGTCCGTTTCAGGACTAGTCTATCGAGTGACTGCAGCGACTAGTCTATCGATCGATACTCTAGAGTCGAGAGCCAATGCAAATAGCTCACCCACTCGTCCGAGATCCGACCGAAATTATTGTTGTTCGGTGATGGGGAACGTCGTTGCCGCAACGACCATAATGGCCGGGATACACATGGGACTGAACTCATAATGAGTTCAGTCCATGTTACTGTGCTAATCCATGAGTATTTTCTCCACACCTGTAATGAGTTACTCATTACAGGTGTGGAGAAAACACTAAGTCCAGCAATCGGGTGATCGACTCTATCTAATAATGAGGTATGATCAAATCTGTTTAATAATACGGGTAGCCGTACTATGGCCGGGATAGCTAGTCCCGAGCGAGAACACGTGCCGTCGGTGTCGACTGCAGCGTACTGTTGAAAGAAACACACGATAAACTGGCCCGCGGTGTCGGGCCAAAGAACACGACCCACAAGAATAGTTTACGGCTATTCATAGCTTATTCTGAAGCACCTTTGACTGCCTGTGCTAGATAATCTAACTCAGATACTATCTGACAGATAGCCAGCTGTGCAATTGGGCTGAAACTCGATATAGTTCCCCACAAGCATAAGATCAGGGAATACCCAACGGTTTTCAGCCTCTCGTTTGCATCTCCCTTGGGACCCAGTCCAAATACCAAATTTGGCATGAAGTCAATGAACCTACAACGGAATGTCCAAATTTCCAGCGCGTCATCGAAGGTAAGCTCGACTTCGGTCTTCGCGGCCACGCTAGCTTACGCGCCGATATCCGCTATATTATCATGATAGTAAACTTGGCAGCCGTCATCGATGCCAAGACGTACATGCGCAGAGCCGACTTGCAGGTTGCGGAGCCCCACGGTGGGGCCCCCACCACATTTTCCCTTGGAGAAGGGGCACGTATTACGTGCCACGTAATGAATAGGATGCTTGTAAACACCCTTGTCGCCTCCATCCAGCAGGAATTTACGAGTGAATTGCGCTTTTTCTTGATGACTCTTTGGTTCTTTTAAATAGAGACTCTATTATAGAGTGCAACAGTGCTGCTTCGCATTTTTCAGAAGATCGCAGCTGTTGCATCGGCGAAAGGGAGCCTTTTCACCCGGATGGGGTCCAAGACTACACAAGCTGATCGTAACATCCTCATCGGGAGGGTGTTGATGAAATATCAATCCGAATGTCAGGTCGATCAAGTCGGCAGAGCCGAGGGATATTTTTCCTCTGTGCTCCTTCCTCGAACTCAAATGACATCATCGGCTTAAGCGGGGAACACGGCTTTGAGCAGCTATAACAATGTTATAATAACATCCGACTGGCTACTCGTGACTACTTTCGCCAGTAGTCTTCTCAAACCAATCCTTCCAAACAAAGAAGAAGTAATCGCTCCCAGTATCAACAACAGCATGCATAGACTGATGACGTCCGTCACAAATGCATGATACAGCCCAAATCCATATGGAGATAAAACATAATAGGCTATATCTAGCGTGATAACTTGTCCATTGGCACTTGGCTGTACCGCGAAGCACGAGAGGAACAGCAGAACGATGCGACGATCCACTGAACGCTTGAAATATCTGGCTACTGTTGTCGTTAGTGTTGTTGTGACAACACTAACTAACAGTTAGTTACAACAATGTTGGCGCTGTTGCAAATCGCGTAAGGAACTAAACTTATCAGCGAAACTTTCTCGTTTCGATGGTGCCTGAGAAACTTCGATGGATGACCGTCAAGCTGATGGTCTGAAAATCCTGACGGCGTCAGGATATTCAGAGATTATCTCCTGACGCCGTCATACGATAAACGATATTTCAATATGTCATACGGTATCAATCATTTCTACCGTATTCCAAGCAAGTCGTTTGAAACAACGAGGATGAGTCATCTTCGACAACTGTAGTACAGTTACTGACAGTAACTGTACTACAGTAACTTACTGTACCGGAGATTTACTGGGCAAAATGGAACTTCACTGAACGGAGACTTGCGAGCCGCTGAGACGCGGCTGCAGCAGGACGCATGTTGGCGGCAGAGAGCTAGCGAGTGGCCGTGTCGCACCCAAGATGAGCAAGGAGAAGAAGACAAGCAGTAATCATATCACTGACTATCTACCAGGTAGATACCACAGGGTGGCATACCACCGCAGTTCCACCAGAGTGGTATGATTTCCTAGCGCTATTGTGATTATCCTCGGAGACTCCGAGTCGGAGTGATTCACCCCGTGCTATGTCGTTTTTCACGAGTCTCCCCCGAGTCAGTGAGACACTGTGTTATCTACGAGCAAGAGCCATAACGAGCTTAGAGTGTGATACATAACTACACCATCATTCCAACACTACCGAGGCAGGCAAAATTTCTACTACGAAACTCCGCACACTTGACAGACTCTATGGAGAAGAGTTGACCCCGTTGTGCCTAGTTGAACAAGGTAAATCAGTCATTATCGGAACCGTTGGAGCTAGATCAACCTCACAGCTCAGACATTACCAAAATCCACATAACTCGCCACTCTTAGAGGTTACATAGGACTCCGCTGAGTGGCTGGAAGTTGGCCTGTCGGATGCTGTGATCGATACCATTCCGCTACTATCAGGAACTTCCTGGTGGAGAATAAGGTAGAGAGCTCTGGAACTACCCCCATATTATATGGGCCATATATACACCTCGGTCATTCCAGAGGTCAATTTAGGATTTTACTTCTCAGAGGAAACGATCGGAGCGTCTCTGACTGAGACCCTGATCATGGGAGATGCTGAATAGCTTGCTCAAGAGGCTCACGATGAGCCGCTTACCTCGAAATTTGAAGATCTATTAGATCCGATCTACATGAAGATGGATCCTAGGGGCAAAGTTTCGATCAATCTTCGGATTCGATCTCTCAGTGCCCGATGTAATGCATATCATCTGTTCATTTCTTTCTCTCATCTCTCTGCCTTGTCGAGAGTGTCAGGTGGCGAAATATTTACTATTTAAATATATGACATGGTTGTCTCACAATCAATGTTGGACACATCTCAGTAATCCGCGCTCCTTTACTCAATATGCCATCAAGCCTCCCCAGTATGTCATCAAGTGTCCTCAATATGCCATCAGGTCTCCTCACTCAGCAAAACACAACAGGGTCGCTTGATTGATAGTCTAACAGCTCCAAAGTCAAATA
>NW_003205875.1:0-1394 GCF_000006405.1 Perkinsus marinus ATCC 50983
AGTGTCTCACTATATCATATACACTAGTCGGGTTGCAATTCCGGAATCAAGCATCACTGCTAGAGTATCGGTAATTGTGTTTGGTGATCTGAGGCCAAGTCATAGACCCTTAGCAGTGTCTCAACTATATCATATACACTAATCGGGTTGCAATTCCGGAATCAAGCATCACTACTAGAGCATCGGTGATTGTGTTTGGTGATCTGGAGCCGAGTCATAGACCCTCAGCAGTGTCTCAACTATATCATATACACTCATCGGGTTGCAATTCCGGAATCAAGTATCACTTGTAGAGTATCGGTAATTGTATTTGATAGTCTGAAGCCGAGTCATAGACCCTCAGCAGTGTCTCAACTATATCATATACACTAATCGGGTTGCAATTCCGGAATCAAGCATCACTGCTAGAATATCGGTAATTGTGTTTGGTGATCTGGAGCCGAGCCGTAGACCCTCAGCAGTGTCTCAATTATGTCATATACACTCATCCGGTTGCAATTCCGGAATCAAGCACCACTACTAGAGCATCGATAATTGTGTTTGGTGATCTGGAGCCGAGTCATAGACCCTCAGCAGTGTCTCAACTATATCATATACACTCATCGGGTTGCACTTCCGGAATCAACTATCACTTGTAGAGTATCGGTAATTGTGTTTGGTGATCTGGAGCCGAGTCATAGACCCTCAGCAGTGTCTCAACTATATCATATACACTCATCGGGTTGCACTTCCGGAATCAAGTATCAGTTGTAGAGTATCGGTAATTGTGTTTGGTGATCTGGAGCCGAGTCATAGATCCTCAGCAGTGTCTCAACTATATCATATACACTAGTCGGAGTGCAATTCCGGAATCGAGTATCACTTGTAGAGTATCGGTAATTGTGCTTGGTGATCTGGAGCCGAGTCATAGACCCTCAGCAGTGTCTCAACTATATCATATACACTAATCGGGTTGCAATTCCGGAATCAAGTATCACTGCTAGAGCATCGGTAATTGTGTTTGGTGATCTGAAGCCGAGTCATAGACCCTCAGCAGTGTCTCAACTATATTATATACACTAATCGGGTTGCAATTCCGGAATCAACTATCACTTGTAGAGTATCGGTAATTGTGTTTGGTGATCTGGACCCGAGTCATAGACCCTCAGCAGTGTCTCAACTATATCGTATACACTAATCGGGTTGCAATTCCGGAATCGAGTATCACTTGTAGAGTATCGGTAATTGTGCTTGGTGATCTGAAGCCAAGCCATAGACCCTCAGCAGTGTCTCAACTATATCGTATACACTAATTGGGTTGGAATTCCGGAATCAAGTATCACTTGTAGAGTATCGGTAATTGTGTTTGGTGATCTGGACCCGAGCCATAGACCCTCAGCAGTGTCTCACTATAT
>NW_003215769.1:0-1055 GCF_000006405.1 Perkinsus marinus ATCC 50983
CATGTGCGAATTGATGTGCAGCTTTCGCGAGCATCTTTGACCAAACGTGCACATCGATTTCGCGCATCCCCCTCCACCCCTTGGACAATGTTATAAACTATGTTCACTTGTCTCTCTATTGAACTACTGGACTCTTCTGTGGGCTAGCATAGGCTGCTTCACAATACAAGACAAAAGAGGAACAATGTCCAAGGGGGTGGGGAGGGGGTTTGTAAAAAAATGTACGACTTTTGCAAAAAGCCAGCAGCACCCTAAGGACTTCCCGGGCGGTCCCCCACCCCAGTACTATCCGGGCCTTGCGCCGCTTAACTTCGGAGTTCGGATGGGATCCGGTGTATTCGACGCAGTATGGCCGCTGGCGATCATAAAGTCGACCAAAAAGCCAAGTTACCCCCAACCGCGCACACCCAAATTTGGACAAGTCGAGGATTTTCAACCCATAAGGTATGATCCTCCATCCAACTTCAAACGCTCATCAGGACACTATACCGCGATCCAACTCAACCGTGCCCCACACCAGAGCTCTCAGAAGCTCTTGAGTGTGGAGTAATCCGCCTTTTTAAATCGAGTCCGTAGATGGAAATAGAATAGGAGGAGACAAATCGGCGCAACACGGGATGAATCTCAGTGGATCGTAAGACTAAGCCTACTCTCAACACTTACAATACCCGGATGCAATTAAGTCGTCTTCAAAGGATTTATCGAGCCCAATACTTGCAATTGCTATGATCACCATACACTCTGACCACAAGTCAATGCAGCCAGAGGTATAGCAGCTTGAATTTTGGTCAGGCCGAAGCCTGACCTAGCCTTTTTCTTGTAGCATTGAGCACGGTGTACAACACTGCTTATCCAGCATGGATTCCGGCTTAGAGGCGTTCAGCCGTAATCCAGCAGATGGTAGCTTCGCCGTACTGTCTTTTCAGACAACGGCATTAACCAAGTATCTGGACGAGTGTTCCTCTCGTACTAACTTCGACTACTGTCGCAGTATCTACTTTGTCAGTAGGTAAAACTAACCTGTCTCACGACGGTCTAAACCCAGCTCACGTTCC
>NW_003215527.1:0-1826 GCF_000006405.1 Perkinsus marinus ATCC 50983
AATCAGTAGCATTCTACAGTGAGAAACTGCGGAATCTCATGAGTTATGTGAAGGTAAATTGCTCTCTTCGCAGGAGTATCCAGTACGGGACCCTTCCTACTATCAACATTACGGCTCTCCCCTACCAGATGGACGGCTCATCGATAGTCATTACGAGTTTCACTGCTGTACCTCAAGCTCTCAAGAATTTCCTGGAGCGTGAGCCAGACCATTATTAGTGTCTCGATCTGTCATGATTTTCTGTTCAGAGGCAAAGCTGACATATAATCATGCCGATGAGACTATAACCTTCGTTATCCCTGTGGTCATCACTGTTGTGCTGCGTCGACCGTAGAGCGGCAGCGGTGACTTCAAGCGATGATCGGGGCTTCAAGCGCCGATGCTGCTCACCGAGCCATGTTCTCCACTATTTCGTCATTTATTTCATTATCAGTCTCGGTTTTGCTCCTGTGCTGCACAGGCTGAGCAGAGCTCACAAGTCACCAATGTGGCGTTGAGAACACCCAGGATATATGAATAGGAACCATGCATTTATCCCCGCCGAATGAATTTGACGTAGTGTCGACATGCTGACTGGAAATATTTATCTGCTTCATCCTCATAGGTCCAGTGAACTAGACAACAACCTCTCCAGTTCGCCTGGTCATATCTTGAGACTCAAGGTTCTACGGCTCCAATTTTACCGAACGTCATCAGTGGTACTAGTCGTCAAGTCGTTGTAGTCTAACAAAGATAGGTTCCCCTTTCACAGCTCCCGAAAGTGTTGTGTTCATGGTAATCTCCTGGCTCACTATCACTATCGGAACCTGACGACATACCAACATTATTCAAGGCAACCCCAAGTGGGGTATGCAAACCTTGATGAATCGCGATAGTGATGGCCATAGACGAAGCTCACAGTAACCGAGCATAACGAGAGTTGCTGTAGAGATTAACAAACAATCTCGCACTTCCAACTTCCTGCTCCTGTACCGATTACGACAGTCTTGGGTCAGTCACAATGCCACTCGGACAACACGTCAATCCGTTTCATCAGTAGTAGGCAATGCTATGTAGACGGTGAGAATCTCAATAACGTAGAAGATAGAATGGATGGATGTAGTTGATTGGCCCAAATAGCTAGAGCTAGCCGAATCTTGTTGCCCACAGCAGTGGTCTTCATGTCATAGACTGTTCCGAACAGACCATAACACAGAAACAGCTCACGATGATCTGCCAGACATATCCAACCACAAGGAGATGGCTGCTGTAGACAGATCGTGACAACACACTCCAGTCAGTGGTGCCGACTCAGCGGTCTTCCATTAGAGCTGAGAATGTCTAACAGTAGACAGGATCTGAGTTTCTCGGTATAACACCGAGTAGGGTCGTCCATATGCAGTATTGAGTTACCAGAAGCATCCATTGGCATCTCAAGGACATCTACTACAACCACTTCCCACGGACTACCAATCTCAGTGCTGCTACAACCAACTGCTGAGATACTGGAGTGCGAGCTTCAGCTGCAATACACTACTAACAAGTAGCGCAGAAACGTTGACCACATCGGTTCATTGTCAACCAAATCTGTCAATTTAGCTGTCAATAAATCTTCGTACGTAAACGGCCAACCAATCTATCCCAAGACACATGACTACCACTAGGATGTGAGTGTTCATGTCGAAGGACTTGGAGATGAAGGTTATCAGGTAGTAACGGAACAGTTACCTTACGATAACCATTAAAGTAAAGTGGGAAGTTGGGGGGTGTAGGCTACACCGTGTAGGGGTAATTTTCAGAACGAGCTCTGAAATTTTGGGGGGAATCCCTCTCGCTAAGGGCCTTAG
>NW_003203618.1:0-1205 GCF_000006405.1 Perkinsus marinus ATCC 50983
GCGAGAGTAGAAGCAAATATCGAAGCTTCAACACCACTCAATTTACCATGAGTATACCGGAGATTTACCCCGCCAAAAACCTTGGCGACCAGGTCAGCTCCCAAAACAATCTCGCAATTCAACGTCGAAAGATCAGATACGACAGCATAGCACCACGAAAAGGTACCAAGATGAACAGTCCCACTGTTCCCACTTGAACAAAACGAGATATCCCCAGAAGAATCGGGTGGCTGATTGTTGATCGCTATCAATCGGTCAGACGGTCTCGGGGATACCTGGGAAGATACACATAACCGACCAAGAAGAGACTCTGAAACGAGACTTTTCTCACAGCCAGTATCTATAAGCGCCACCACGGACATACATATATTACCGTACATATAATACAATATCACACGAGGGGATTGAGCTTTAGAAAACGATCTTACAGCGGATACATAGGACTCTCGAATCCCTCGACAGACGAAAGTCCCAACCCGTTTCCCGAATTACCATCTCTAGAGGTAGATTCGTTCCGGCTGCCCAAGCAGATGACGGTAGAGTGGGAGAACTTTGAGAGCCAACAGGGCCGTTAGTACGATTAGTGCCCTTAATAGGCACCATAGGAGCATTTGAAGATTGTGTAGAAAAACTAGAAGCGGCCCCATTAGACGAATTCACAAATCGCCGATGTTTATTCAACGGACAATTACGTCGTAGATGACCTGGACGACCACACTTGAAACAAACATAACCAGCTTGAGTAGAACCCTGACCCTGACGGTTTACTGACCTATTCGGAGAACCACCATTTCCCTGCACGCGAGTAGTAGCGCTCGCCACCACAAGCGATTGGGCCTTTAAAGAAGAGGATGTCGTCTGAGTATGAATCAGAGTACGAGCTCTTAGAATAGACTTGTCAAGATCGAGAATACCATCGGGAGCAGCTGCTAAACGTACTTGTGCAGCAACCTCAGTAGGTAGACCCCGTACAAACTGCTCAGCGATAATATTAGGGCAAGCTGATGGATCAGTATCAGATAGAGTTAGGTAACGTTTCAAGTCAGAAACATAATTATCAATAGATTCACCTTGAACAAAACGTCTACTCTGAAATGCTATAAAGGCATCAGCTGGGGTCGGAGAGAAGGCAGCGGTCAACTTCTTAATAAGGCAATTAATATCAGACTTGTCCGACTTGGGCAGCTGATCATAGACAGACCATG
>NW_003207222.1:0-1226 GCF_000006405.1 Perkinsus marinus ATCC 50983
GCACGCTGAGGAAAGGGCTCTGAAGAATAATGTCGGTCGCAGCCTGCGACTCGCAGGAACCACTTGTCCCTCGTGCATCCTTTGATATAGAAAGAAGTCTATTCTATCAAGAAATTAACTAGCTAATCTGAAGGAAATGTGGTATGAGTCGTATGATATACGACATGTGTCGGTAAGAAATCGTCACCGACAATATCAAAATTCTGAGGACATTTAGGGACATTCTTGTTGGTTTCTGCGCACTTCTACCCTAGCTCGTTTGTGAACTTCTATGATTAGTGAGGAAACTTTTGAGCTCAGCTGAGCAAAGCGATCATATTTTCCAACACTGTTCTTTCCCGAAATATCATTCTTGTCAGTCGTGCATGATCTGGCCAAGGTGACAGTGATGAACGAGAAACTTGAGAAACTGTGCAAGGCGTTACACGAAGAAAACAGGAGAGTCCGCGAGGAAGCGGAGACGATTACTTCACGTATGTGAGAGATGAGCGACGAATGCACTACGAGACACATAGCCTGACATATACCACAGACAGAAGGAACACCTGAATTTCAATATGGGCTGCCTTTTCCCGAAACCGCTATCATCTATCATAGTCTGTTCAGCCCATACTAGAGCTCACTCTATCACCATCCCAAGAGCGATACAGTCGATGAGTACACCGCTGTTGTTATAGATGTGGACGAAAAACAAGATAAGATGCAGAAAACTATTACTAATGTGATGAGCGATTTCAAGAAGGAATGTGCAGAGATGGAGGAGGAAAGGAAGAAGACGGCTGAGGAGAACACCATGTCAGTTACACTCTGGAAATACTCCCCACGAGTGACGGGACTTTGTGATAGAGTTCTTATTGAATAATTACAGACTCTGAATCTACGGAAAATTCTCAGTTGTATAGTCATTCCGGCTCCCTCTGTCTGTTTCGGACACTATATCACGGAAATGGGCCACCCGTGTTATATAATGATCAATGATCATTAAACAAAATCGTAACCTACGATTTGTAACGTCATCGAGGAATCCTCAACGACGTTACAATGGTCGCAATTTACTCAATTTATGCACAAGGTTTGATATCAGGTGTATTGCTTAGCTTTCTCGCTATTCCTGATCACTGTAACGGTTCTCCTCCTGGGCAGGCTTAGTGCGAAATTGAAAGGGCTCCTTGAAGATGTTAATGAACAGAGAACGGAGACTCAGACCAAACAGAAGATGATGGATG
>NW_003206944.1:0-937 GCF_000006405.1 Perkinsus marinus ATCC 50983
AAGAAAACCGTCTCTTACGGGCTTGTCCGATGGTATGACACTTATGCACGGTATCACAATTTTGCTGAACAGCTCAGCCTGAGTTAGGACTGGCTGCCTGCGAGACACGCTTATATTGCGTCGTCTCTTGCATTTTCCGGATACAGTTGTTACACAAGTGGAAGAAACAACCGCTCATATCCGCCTCGACAACCTCAAATACCGTTAGTTATGCGTTACGCATGGCCGGCTCGAAGTCTGTCATGAAATGTCAGACACCTGTGGGATAGGATTCCTGTCCCAGAAGTTCATTCCAGAAATCGCTGTGCGTAGGTGGACTTCAGACAAAATAGTCTCCGGGGACAGAGACTACTCATAGTCGCCGCGACTCGGTCGTCCCAGACTCTCACGGAGCTCTCCCCGCTCGGGCGGAAGTTTGTGAGGTATCCCGCACAGAGCTCGCCCTCAGTCCACCGAAAATAGCTGCATTGGATGCTGGACATTCTGAGTTGACTCACAGCGAGTCGCTTGCCTCGGTTAATAGAGGATTACAAATTGTAATTTACTAGAGCTCGACAGGGCGACAGAGGCTCCGCCAAAGTTGGAATACCTCGACCGTCACCTTAGATTGATGCAAAACTGAATTTTGGATTTTGAAAATTCAGAGACGAAAGATGATAGTCATCAGCGTGCGGAGATCTCCACAACCTAGTTTGCTTTCCACTGTAGGAAAAAAACTCATCTAACCGTTGCCAACATCCTCGGAGAATTCCATCACAGGTCCTGGATGGAAAATTTCTTTAAACTAGCCCGCCATCAAAGTTTCAAAGTTTTATGATGAAACGATTTTGAGACAAACTGAGGAATTTCACATCCCGAACATTCATACCTCTCTCTCGCGACTGCTCATTGAGTGACTACAATCTGGTGGGTCTGTACAAATGACATTCGTCGAATG
>NW_003203300.1:0-1498 GCF_000006405.1 Perkinsus marinus ATCC 50983
AGAATACACCAACATATTTCCGCACTTAAGAGGGATTCCCCCCAAATTTTTAGAGATCGGCCCCCAAATTTTAGAGCTCGCCCCAAAATTACCGTTGTACCGCGCAATTTCCTACACTACTTTTTTCGGCTTCTTTTGGAGAGGCCGCGTCTTATATAGCATCGGCGTGGGACAAGTGCACGCCCACTCTGTAATCTGAGCAATCTCGAGCAAGGGGACCTCATTACAGGGAGGGTCCCCTCTTATACAGCTTCGAATAGCCAGCACCACAAGTTGAAGAAACCCACAGGGCTCTTTGAACTGGATCTACTAGCACTGGCGTGGGACAGGTGCACACTCACTCTGTAAACTGAGCGAGCTTGAGCGAGGGAACCTCATTACAGGGACGGTCGCGTCTTATACAGCTTCGAATAGCCAGCACAACAAGTTGAACAGGCCCAAAGGGCTCTTCAGACTGGATCTACTAGCACTGGCGTGAGACAAGTGCACCCTCACTCTCTAATCTGAGCGAGTTCGAGCAAGGGGACCTCATTACAGGGAGGGTCGCGTCTTATACAGCTTCGAATAACCATCACGACAAGTTGAAGAAACCCACAGGTCCGGGTATGCTTGGTCTATCTTCAACATCGGTGTGAGCATGCCTGCGGCATTCCGTGTAGGCCCCTATCATCACGAATTGATTCCACTGTTTCCCGAGCTGAACAGTTCTAATAGTCAGAATCTAACTGTTAGATGTCGGACTTAGTGTAAGTCCGCTGGCAAATGCGCCAATCGTTGTAAGTCACGTGCAATGATTGGCGCATATGCCAGCGATACCAGGATTCGAGCCTGGGTGGCACTGATGATAGAGCCAGGCTCAACCACTTCGCCAACTAGGCTAAATAAACATGAAGTCTTCGAACCCAGGCCTAGCGATCCGTAGTGCCACCGAGGTTACTCAACCGAGCAGGGCACTAGGATCACAGGCCTCTCCTGCACGCCCGTGCAGTGCACGGGCGGGATGGGTTGGGTGAAGAAACTCGAGGCACGGCCTCGCTAACTACATGAGCACTCCAGTTCATCAGTAAAGTGTACCGCTGGAGCAATCATACTTCAGTAATCATACCCTATAAGAGGTTCGCGCAACACATATCCTCTGCGGTGCGTATGAAACTGTGACGACACAACTCCTTGTGCTCGCCTCAGGCTCGCGCCGACATACGTCGGGATCATATTGGGCTTTCAGGCTCTCTCCTGTTATGGCTCTTTCACTCTCCGTACCTGAACGGTACTCCTTACTTTCGTATGCTATTAGACCTCGCAATCAGCTTGTTACTACTTTGATGACGAAAATCGTCTTCGATTTAAACTCAAGTTATGAATGCTATCTTGAATGTCCCATGGTTAACCCATTCCTCATTCCAGGAGTTCATAACCAACCACCTCGGTGGGCCACCGAGGAGTTACTACTCGTGTGCTCGAGACAGCTGAATTCGACGCAGACACTGGAAATATTCAA
>NW_003213706.1:0-1054 GCF_000006405.1 Perkinsus marinus ATCC 50983
GCAATATGAGGTCAATTTAACCGCACAAGTGTGGAATCCGTTACGAGAATTGTATAACTCAAAGTTCTCGAGAATATTCAGTGACGATGTATCACACTATGTCAATGGAGTATGTTTGTGTAGCATATTATCGTCCGTATATCACTGCCCATATATTACCACCTCCCCATGCATCATTTCCCACATTGCAAACACAATCAGTTTGAACTGAACAACACCAATAGAGTTATAACACTTGAGCCATGTATCGAACACAGGCCATCCACAACATTCCGCGCTGGAGCGTTGGAGTCTCCAGCATGAGAAAGATGCTCTAGTAAAATGGAGCATGTGCAACCAAAGACACCAGTTGAATACAAAAATATGAAATTCATTACACCAGAGCGTGAGTTCGCATATACCATGGAACATGTCATGCCCATGCATTACTGTACCACTAATAGGCGAAGATCTCAGAACCCGATTCATCGAATCAATCTCCTATCTCCCGTAAAACTGCTCTGACGATACTTTTGTGCGCGCCATACGTACGCATCAACATGTGGATCCGAACATTTCAATACCAATCTCTGGTCACAGGATTTCAGTTCAACCATACTTGAGAGGACACCCATTAGCGTAGAGATCTATGTGTACACGGATAATCAGCCGATTTCCACGGGCCATTTAAATTTAGCTTTTTCATTTCCAGCCCTATTCAATAGGCAGGTCGCACCTTGTTGGGGTTCCAACCATACTAGCAACGCGACGAGGTGAGGATATATGTGAGCTGCACTTAGATCTACTTCTACGCTATTGTGCTATGTATCGATCAGGCTATGGGCGTTAGCGGAATATACAAAGAGCGGAGCGGAGAGTGAAGACTCCTTACACGTCCCCCGTTAGCGGAATATACAAAGAGCGGAGCGGAGAGTGAAGACTCCTTACACGTCCCCCCCCCCCTCGAAGCTTACAATGGTTTAGTAGATGCAGCAAGAAAGAAAGAGATGAACAAAAACAGCAACAGCGCTCATTGCTACACGTCTGAAAGCAATGGACTGTATGGGGAATAAGA
>NW_003211060.1:0-1644 GCF_000006405.1 Perkinsus marinus ATCC 50983
TGATCACGCCTCGAAGCACAGATGCTCAGAATGGGGACAAACGAAGCTGTTGTTGCATCAGGGTCATGTGCGCTCGAGCACTGTAGCTGTACTCATATGGATTCTAGCTTGATACTAGCTATCCATTCTGAGGGTACGATTGTAGATAGAATCTCTAGATTCCATTAACCATTTGCCTTGAATGTCCGTATGGTTGTCAATTATGTGACTTGCGAAATGAATTATCGATAAACTTACTAGAAAGCAGCAGAGCCTTGTACTGGGCAGTGACGTCGCAGAAGGAATCATTCACGAGAACCCATTTGTTCGATACTTGCATACTAAAGACATTCGCGATCGAACGTCGCATCACGAGTGATCCTACTTTTCCGAAGAAGCAATTCGGCAGCCAGCTGAGGCCAAATCAGATATCCGGGGACTGTTCCCAAGGTAAGCTTCGCGCGAATCGCAACAAACTGGTCGACGAGAAACATTATCGCTCGCTCAGGTATTTCAGGAAATACTGCGAGTGTGATTATTTCCGCGTAGCGTATTATGTATCATAACAATATGCACACCTATTCACGCGTTTGAGCTTCAACTATGATACACATCGTGAAGCTCATGACGACACGCACAGAATCGATGGCATTTCAAGACGCCTTTCTCACGTATCGAGTCGTATAGCTTCTTACCCCGATTGACATAACAACTCGTCAGATGGCAAAGTTTTCAAATTTTTCAAAGGAAATTCGACGCTCCTCTTGTAATGGGCCTCATTAGTAGCCATTACGAACTCACTGGAGTGTTCAGTAGCAGCCGTTCGGGTCTCTGACCATGCATCGGAGGGAAGCTGGAGCCAGCTATGCTCGAAAAGCTGAGATGAACACTATGTGCCATGAGGAACCAACATCACCGCTGTGCATGACATAGAGTGTGCGTAGGTTTGATATGCTAAAGAGTGTGCGTTTTCAATTCCGGGATTAATGGCAGAGAACGACTTGTCGCTATCATAGTCTCGAAAGGTAATCATCGTATGTTCATAGCAATGGCTACATTGTTTAACCCGGAAAGTAACGCACATTTGCACATCACACCAACACACACTATATGTCGATGATAAAATGACTTACCACAACCTCATGACGATTCGATTCTTCTCGTCGTAGCAGTTCTACTCCCAGTGGTGCACTCAAGCCGTCTTGTAGCGAATACTGATTAACAGGGCCGTAGCAAGCCAGGCAGCGGTCTCCTAATTCGAGCTTACCATGCGAGATGGTAGTAATCCACTAGCCGGGGTCAAATGCTGTGATTGTTCTGCCACCGCTGATGCTCTCGTATCGATGTACTCAAACTGTGGCGCACGCAGACAGTTCTCCAATCTGAAGCTGGACGGTTAAACGCCTTCTAATGAGAGCATACCTCTGATGTGTGCAACTACATTCTTGATTAAACAGGATGTCCCCTGGAGAGACATCCGGACGGGCCTCGTATACCTAGGTGGCGTGAAAGCACTAGAAACGCCGTTATCAAGATCAATGCTAAGCTCCGATGGGGCATTTTCTCGGAATTTCCCCATCGTCAGTGACAACGCCACTGACAATGGGATAATGGTCCACCATATGTGTCGGTGACAATTTGTCACCAACACATATGGTGGACCAT
>NW_003208335.1:0-2162 GCF_000006405.1 Perkinsus marinus ATCC 50983
ACCCCTTCCTCCTCTGCTGCTGCTACCGACGGCGCCAAAGAACGCACTCGGAAGAGTTGAGCTCGACGAGCCAACATTTCTACAATGATGATAACTTTACTGGAAACGTTTCTATCTTGGCCTACCTAGAAGATTCACCGCTTGTTGATCGATGACCTTAACCGTGTTGTAGACTAGGTGACTGCCTAGGAGGGTGGCGACTGTGAAAATCTTAGCATCGTAGGTCTCAGTGACCTACGCACAGACATCCATCCTCAAAAGGGGTCCATGAATCGGCACTACCTGAGGTCCGAAGAACCCTTCAGAATCCATAAGCCATATCTCCGATCCATCCGGTGCACTGAGGTCGGTACGGCACATCCAAATTCCTAGGGTCTGCGGGGAGGTCTTAGGACCTGATCAAGGACCAGGGACTAACGAGAGGGTTCATAGGGATCGTATAGAATTACCAACGGAGAACGTGGACGGCTTCTGGAGGAGGGAATTCAAGAGAAAGCTCTTGCCAGAATGGTAGGGGCCAACGACCGATATCACGGAAATAGGACGACGTTGTGATGCGGATCGTAGGAGGTTAATCGACTCAGGAACAACCTATGAGAGTGAGACCACCTCGTGAGTGTGGCAGGAGGTCGCCTCCTACTTGCAGGTTATTGTGGTCCTTAGAAGGCTTTACCACTTGAACAGGAACAAAGAAAGGGAATTTGTCCGACTTGGGCTCCCCACGTGTATCTTGCCTCTCGGCAACGCCGCTGGTGATACTCACCTAAGACATGAGTAATTTCTTTCTAGATCGGCCGAGCAACTTCGACAACGTCATCACCGAATCACTTCACAGATTCGATACACCCGACAGTTCACTCAACTCTAGTACAAGAACCTTGATATGCAAAGAAAATCGGACTCATCACAATCCAAATTCCTGGAGGACAAGTATGTGCCATCGTACACACTTCCCAGCCTACTACCAACGACACGACCAGTAACAGCCGAAGCAACTTCCAATGACTCATAGGGAAACAACAGGTAACTCCTGACAAGATAGTCTATACCACACCGTCGTGTACACGATGATGGGAGTCTGTCCATATGCTACACGAATGCTTCACGTCTAAAGACTCAACACACAATTATTCCGCTTGAGACTTGAACGTTTTCTAAAGGGAACTGTCGCCAGGCATTACAAACCTTCGGCTTGCCGAACGGTGAGAGTGCGTCGCTCCGTCCTCATCATAAGAAACAGTTTATAAAAGGAGGATAACCCTTTATCCCAAGTTAAATTCCGGAAACGATACACACGTCGTTCCGCTGGCAAAGCAAAAAAAGGGACAGTCGATAGTATCGAATATCGACTCGGTACACAGCGCACGCGTGCAACATTGCACCACATATGCACGCATTAAGAATAGCTTGCAGATCAGAGTGCCGCGTAGATAGTGCTGTTATTTTGCTCAACCCATCTCTCCCACACCGAGTACAAGAGCCGGCTTGCTTGAAGACCACATCTTTCCCATCTTTGACGTCGACGCGACATCCTAGTGGTATCACGGATACCAAGCAGCATTAATCTTGCGAGTGCAGCCTTCAAGCCCGACTCTTCATGGACACGCCTAGCTTGTCTCCAGACCCACGTGTTTCGAGTGTGGTAATTTAACGAGTTAACACAAGTTAAATACCGATACGTATGATCGCGTCGCTTCGCTAGCAATTCCCACTGCAAAGATGAAACCGCGAAGCGAGCGGATCTTCCCCTCGATCCGTTTATCATGGACACGAGATTGAAACTCTTCTCATCACAAGTTATACAAGGTGGCTTTAAACTCAGAATCGTCGGCAGTCGCCTCCATTCTCCGGCTCGCCTTAGAACTTTCCTTATATCATAGCGCGGTAACCGGCAGAAGGACTTACCCCTTTCATAACCTAATCTCAACAGTCCCATTTGCAAGCATCGCAAAGGGTGTAGACACGCACCGTCGGCACACTCCCTGAGGGTCACTCAGACTCTGTGTCTCTCTCTTTGGTAATTCTAGAGTCGATTCGTACCGAACAACCGTGCCAGACCAACCCGAACAGGAGTAGAATATTTAACATAAAACTAGGCGCCCTACGAAAGATCAAAGTCTACACCACCGACGCAACTGCAAGAAACGCTTGTGTCCGATATG
>NW_003210569.1:0-1717 GCF_000006405.1 Perkinsus marinus ATCC 50983
TGCATAACCCTGGGGAGAGGTGCCGTGTCCTCTTCGAAGGGATACCAGGCTCACGTCACAAAGCAAGGTATGCCCCACCGTCTTGCAGAGGAGTATACGGGTTTAAAATGCTGAATGGCGTCGCCATGATAGCGACAGCTACTCTGTATTCTTGCAGAGATGCACAAAGGCATACAATGTTTCATAGCGGCACCTAATAGTTGCCAGCTTGCCTCCCTGCGTGCGGAGGCACAAACAAGTTCACACTGGCTCAAGCGACAGCTGCCGTGTCTTCTTGTGCGGGCATACGCGGGCTACAATGCTGCAGGCCGACAGCTGCCCTGTACTCGCTGGAGGCATATTTGGGCTACAATGCTGCGTGTCGACGGCTGCCCTGTCCTCGCTGGTGGCATATTTGGGCTACAATGCTGCATGTCGGCAGCTGCACTGTCCTCGCTGGAGGCACATACGGGCTACAATGCTGCATGTCGACAGCTGCCCACTGGAGCCATATACGGGCACTGCATAGAGACGCTGCATACCACCCCATCGTGAGGGACCCGAGACTGACGAAACCCGAGTCGGCTCCTTGGGCGGGCGCAGTGCCAGAGCCTGACTCAGGATCCCTGAGGACTCGAAGTCTTCCGATCTAAGTATTGACAACACGAGACAGAAGAAGACGATTGAAGCAGAGTCATTCGGTACGCGGCGGTTTGTTTAACTTAATGGACGACGAAGCCGAAAAAACTTGCTGACACAGTTTCAGGTCGGCAGTCAGAATATCCTCGTCCCCAAACTCTCCCTCGTAATCCGACTCCTCACTGCTGTCATCTCCTCCCTGACCAGCAGCATGTACCATCTCGCACTAGCAGCAGACTCCGGTACCTGTCGCCTGGTAGCCTCTGCCGAGCTGATCGAACACTGCGTAGTTCTCTCCTGTTCGTTCTTGTGGTGTCGAAAAGGCCGCGCAAGATTGAACGGAAAACGCTGTCAATTAACTTGAGAGTCATTAAGCCGCTGAGGTCAACTGCATGGGATTTCAGGGCTCACTTCTAATAGTAACGTCCCGATCCGGCGTCCAAGTGCTGCTAGTGGGGACACGAGTCGCCTACAGCCGGGTCGCTGCTTTCTTTCCCTTTGGCGGACTCAGCGTCGAGGTCTATTTCATTAAAGACCTTATCCAAGCTTGTTGGGAACAGTATTTCCAACGCGTTATCAAGGCGCGTCATGCAATGGTCAGAGTGGCTGAAGTAAGGTGCCGCCAGACCGTGAAATATTTCACCTGAAATATTACTGAATTTTTCAGGAATTTTCTGAAAAATTTCAAATATTTCTCAATTTTTTTCCAAAACTGCCTATTGGGTGACATTCAATCATCTTTATCAGCTCCATGTATGACGGCAACAGTATGCGGGACCTTGAGAGCACAAGGATCATCATAATAGCGCATAGATCATATCACGATCATCGCAGTATGCATGTATTTTCTCAAGGGTTTCACAAAATCTGGGAATGTCGACTGGTAATTGACGGTGCAAATCTTTTATAGCGAGGGACTGCAAGACCGTGTTTAATCGAGACCCCTTTTACTTACCTACCTAAGGTAGGTAAGTAGAAGGGGTTTTCGAGTTCTTTACCGTTTAAAGGTAGGCTACCTTCAAACGGTAAAGAACTCGAGAACCTAAGATGAGATAGTCTCACTCAAGGATGAGAACCGATTAGTTTACTGAGTAAACTT
>NW_003210091.1:0-1649 GCF_000006405.1 Perkinsus marinus ATCC 50983
TCATAACTTACCCTCAATGCTTCACCAATAAAAATTTACGAAAAAAATTCAGTGAAACTTCCTCCCAAGTGGCCGACAACGCCCTACCCTTCGCCTCGTCCCCAGGTCGTCACCAGCCGATCTAGTCTCCGTATAGAACTGGATATCATATGTCTTCTTCTTACCACTCACCTAATCATACCATAACTCCTCCAAATCTCACAGCCTCCCCTTACCAAAATCGGATCCTTCAAGTTGAAGTGAAGCAACACCGTCTGGTCGTTTTCACAAGGCTGGAAAATAGCATGTGCGATATTCCGATAAATGATATCAACATGCTCAGCCCGAGAAGAGGTAAACCTGGCCACAAAGCCCATTCATAATACACGTAATGATAAGTTTACACGAAATAAAGGGTAAACCACGTATCAAAAATAGTACTGTCTACCACGACATACCCACCTAAATCCATTCTGATGCGCCTCCAATGTGCCCACAGCCCTATTACGACCAGTCGAGCCCAGCTGTGGCTTCACGTTGAGATCCCTAGCAACTACCATAACAACAGCAACTCCTAAGCACCAAGCCTACCTCAGTACAGGTCTGCTCCTATCCTTTATCAGCTTCAACGATGGCTGCTCCTTAATGTCCTTCATAGTGTTAGCTTCCAACTCCCTCGTCCTCTGCCTCTTCTGGAGCTCCTTCAAGCCTCTGAAAATCAACCATTTCTAACAAGTAAATTCCCCATCCAAATTCCACTACCTAAATACAGCCTGCAAGTTCCTACCATCCTCCGCCCGATAATTCAGCTCCTTGAGGTAGACAAGAGTCTCCTTACTCCTAACATAAAAATCACTCTCATACCACACCTTTGTCACTTCTCCCACCTGTTAGCCTCCGGGAACATGTCCTGCTGAACAAAGCTAGTACCGGGCGCATGAAAGTTGATACCTATCTCATCGCCACCATCATCATAGACACCCCCCCCCATAACACGTACGTATGGACGTATACTTTCCCCCCTCGTCGTTAGGCTTGCTCACGTTCTTGATAGTTCGAATATGGAATGCCACCAGGTTGCCATTGATAGGCACCAACAACGTATCATGCTTGGCGTCAACAGTCAGCTTAGTCGTTCGAATATCACGAGGAATATCATCTGGCGTCGCATACGACTAAGACCACAACAACAATACCTTCCCTCTCTTCTCATACCAACAAACTCTAGCCTGGTGAATTCCACTATAAAACAAACCAGGCCACAATAGAGTCGGCATTATTACATCACGCACAATTCCGAAAGCAATGACTACTATAAGAGCAACTAGGCCAACCTTACCTTGCATGTATCCAAGCACTTGTTCTTGTTAGTGGCATCCTCATCAGAATCTCCCGCATCCTCCCCAGACCGGAGTAGCCTGGCTCGACACTCCTCCACCTTGCGAGCCCTCAGCTCATATTGCTGTTCCATCAACCTCTTCCTCTCCTCCTCATCCTCTGCTGTAGCTCTATTACGACGTGTTCGAAGTCTGCAAAGATATGCTTCTACTCCAAAATCAAGAGCTTATTCTATAAGTAGTGGAGACACGATGACACAATTTCCCATTGCAACTCGTCTCCTGATACAATCCCGACCCTATTCGTGTCCTGGCATAACTGTGTCATCACGC
>NW_003201053.1:0-2049 GCF_000006405.1 Perkinsus marinus ATCC 50983
AGAGAGATAAACTTGGAGGATTATTAACTTTTCCTTTATGAAATATATGAACCAATACGTAGCGATTGTCAGTGAGAACCACGTTGTTGAGACTTACTCAAGTTGAGACACCATAGCTATAGTTAGGAATAATTCTTCCTTTAATGCTCGATCCTCTATTGTGATGCGTCTACTGTTCGTATATTTGTAGTACCTTCAGGACGCAATGTCTCATTACATTCATGAACTTATTCCCAATAGAGCTCCCAATACTGACCATCCGCTTATCAATGACATCGGAGTGCTCTTCCTCAAACTCCACTTTTCCAGAGAGCGCTGTAGTACAGTGAGAGTAGTCTTGAACAATTTTCGGAGACGACGGTCGCTAGTTGTCCGCGTCAATGCCAGTCTTGGTGCATCATTATCAAGTAAAGGGCTGTCAACTGCCATACCTGATTCGGAAACACAATCAGTAAAACAACTATATGACCTACATTTCAGCATCATGAGATAACATGCAGTCAACGCAACATATCATTGAATTGAGAATCATACAGTGATATTGTCTGTATGTTGTCTGTACATTGAACCACTAGATATCAAGTTGTTTGCGGCATCTTTCTCGGATCATATGGTGTAATCGACAATCATGTTTCCCCCGGCAGTGCGATGATTGCAATGATCATTCTTATGACAACTAGGATATTTCATACGGATGAATGAAATGACTTTTCCCATGCCTTGAATTCGTTTGTAGTCCGTTTCACCTCTCTGTAATCAACACAATACAGAGAATACGCTCCGCCGGAGCGTATTCTCTCACTTTACTAACACTTTGTGCGTGCGTGCGTGCGTACAAATTATCCAGCTCGATCTAGAGAGATTATGATCACATGCTATACACCATTCGATAGCTCTCGCTCTGGGGATACTAGGGAAACTACGAAATTAGGGTTCCGCCCGGACCATGTAGATTGCGGTGCAAAAAACATATTTTTGCAGAAAAACGCCAGGCATGGGAATCGAACCCGGATGCCGAGCTCCGCCCCTTCGTCACGAAGGCCTATTGTCTAGAAGGTAGGAGTCGAAATGAATGGAAAAACATTGCGGTGATGAACCTACCTCAAGATAGTTGCACTGGCGCGATCGTTATCGGCAAAAGAAGGACTTAAGGACAATGGGCACCCGAGAGCGCCTTCTTATTGCCCCTCGTCCCTCCATTCTTCGCACTCCAGGATGATCGCGCCAGAGATATAGTAATCACCACGTAATTATACTAAAATTTATCATCAGTTGAGGTTGCTAGATGGTCCTATTGACTCAATGTATTGTCTAGAAGGTAGGGGTATGAAGAAAGAGACACCCCATACTATCGTGCGCCCCTAAGCTTCGCCCCGCTCAACTTTGTCCCAAAACGGATTTTCACCCATCCCCCATAGCCCATTCCATCCTGAGCCTCCCCCCCCCCACCTCGCCAATAAGACGATCGGACAACCCTGGACTGCCACGCGCTTTCTAATTTTTTATCCCCTTCACAAATTTTGTGCGACCCCAGCCTATAGCCCAGGATAGCATACCTGAAGGTAGTAAAAGGGGTATAAGGATGGGGAGAAGACTTACCGAGGTAAAACTTCCACCACGGACGTACAATAGTGAACTACCAGCATCTTGGACGGAAACGTCGAATACCGTGAAATAGTAACGCTGACATGATAAGAATAATGCTAAACGAATTGATGCGGATGGATTAACGCAAATACTATCAGCACATGACCATGTGAAACTAATACCGTAATACTACCATTAGAGATATTACCCTACATAATTACCATGAAGCGCGTTCTTCATAACCATACCAAAGCATCACCTTATCCACATTCATCAAAATGGGTTAATGAATAACTATCGGGCTCAACAAATAATGCCATCGTGGATCAATCGTATTGATTCAATAATACTACCTGGATTAGGAACTGGTGATGACGTTAGTTAGTGTCCATAAAAAACAACGACCACGAGACCAGATGTGATCAAACGTAGAGTGCGTTGATCTTGATGTATGTGACCGAA
>NW_003200692.1:0-958 GCF_000006405.1 Perkinsus marinus ATCC 50983
CCTCACCAACAACAGCCTTCATAGCACGAGTATCGACACCAACGGCGTAGTTAGCATAGAGCTGATCAGACACACTGGGGTGGTCCTCACGAGTCATTCCACGACCAATACCAGACTTCATCAAACGCGATAAAGAGGGCAAGACGTTGATCGGGGGGTACACCTGTCGGTTGTGCAAAGATCTATCAACGAAGACCTGGCCCTCAGTGATGTAACCCGTTAGATCAGGAATGGGGTGAGTGATATCATCGTTAGGCATTGTCAGGATGGGGAACTGAGTGATAGAACCGTTGCGACCTTCGACACGGCCGGCGCGCTCGTAGATGGTCGCGAGATCGGTATACCTGAAAATAGACAAAAATTGGCAACAACGGTCGGCCAGGATCACTAGCACGGCAAAAAGCGGTATGAAAATCCTCGAGACCATCTATCGACAAGGCTGTGACCAAGCAGGCTGTGGAATCTCTACCTCCTCGTAAGGGCAAAAAATGAGATCTATAACAGTCTAGGAAGAAATACATGTGATACATATATTGGAGTTTCACCCTAGTGATATGACAAAAAAACACTAGTGAAAAATATATTTCAATATCGCGTTTTTCACAGAGTTTTACGCCACTTCACGTAAAACGGGTGATTTAACTCCATCATTATTAGATACTCTATCTAAAGTCGTATATAATATTAAAAAATGTACTCCCCTAGAAGTGATCGTGCAATACGATTATCAATAGTAATAGTATGACCACGTTTTTCTGCATTTCGAAGTGCGCTAAGATAGAACCCAAACTTACATATAACCGGGGTAACCTCGACGACCGGGGACTTCCTCACGAGCGGCAGAGACCTCACGAAGAGCATCAGCATAGAGGACATATCCGTCAAGATCACAAACACATGCTGTTCACGCTCGTAGCGAGTACTCGGCAGCGGTGAGCACGAAGCGGGGAGTGACGAT
>NW_003214989.1:0-1194 GCF_000006405.1 Perkinsus marinus ATCC 50983
GGGCGATTGTGCTGGATTAGGCATGTATGGGGAATAAGACGTGAGAATGTCGTAGTCGTTCGAAGACACAAAAGATTGTCCTCTATAATTGAGATATAGATGTTTATCTAGCGTCAGGCTAGTAGTCTGCTACGATTGAACTTCCAAAGGATTTTCTGAAGAAGCTGTTATTAGTCTTACGTTCTACGTGAGATTGGACGGTGTTTCGTTAATTCAAAAGAAAACCGTCATATTCAACCGGGATACATTATGTCGTCGAGATTGTTTTCGGATGCTGGTACTGAACGTCTTGATGATGCTATGGAGCTTGCTCGACGGTTTGTTCATTTAAGGTTTTCTGATCCTCCTCATGCTGCGCGGTCCGATATCGCTCACAGCAAAGTTTCGTGCTATTCCGTGAGAAGTGGTCTCCGTGCCAGTGAAGTTTCACCAGCTACTCCATCAGTGCCTATGACTACAGTAGTTGATGGAGACACTCCTGCTGTCCCTGGTGGAGTATCATCTCAAGTCCAGTCGTTAGAGTTCTCTGCGCTGGAATTAGAGCGGTTCCACGACTCTACCCAGCGTGCTAATAATGCGGTTCTACCACTTGGTGGCAAAAGGGCTATGCCGATACTCGTACTATTGAAGCTTTCTTACAAGTCTATCGTTGTCCTTCTTGGAATGTTGACTCTGTGCCCTCATTCCTTCGTTTATTTCATTTGGAGAGGTGCCTTGATGAATCTGTTCGTGATGTTGTGGTTGATATTGTTGATCGTGAGCTTCAATGATCGTTTCGGTCAATTTTTTCTACTCTTCGTACACTTGCGGTTTATTCCATCCATGTTCCTTTCGTTGTGGGCAATTTTGGACATATGTGGCGCCATGATGGCAATAACCTCCCGGATCGTCGTCAACTGCTCCACCCACTAAACTACGAATCCAACTTATTTTAGACCTCCACAACATAGCTATCGGACCAGCCGTTATGAACGACCTTCGTCCACGCTTCGCTTTGCTACATGCAGTGAACTTCAAGGCCTTATCACTGTATTTAACACAAAATAGAAAATAATACAGTGTATTATTTTCTCAAGTTCTCGGAACCTTGGACGGAGCGAGCGATTATGTGCTTGTCAACCCAGCTCTCGACTTCCTTCGTTGGGCACAACAGACGGCAGGTTGATGACAGTGAGAGCGATATCGACAACAAAA
>NW_003200037.1:0-1074 GCF_000006405.1 Perkinsus marinus ATCC 50983
TGGTGTTATCAGGTTCCCAGACCGGCTGGCCGTACGTGAGACCAGCCATGAAGCGATCATGGCACCGTATGCTTGCTCTGATGTTGGCCGTGGAATCGGTCTCAACTGGGTGGCCATTGGTAACAGGAAGGCTATGGTGTGTATAGCCTCGCCGAACAGGGAGGCCGATGCGATAGAAGTACTTGCTAAGCTCAAGCTTCCAGGGGTGGCCACCACGCCGGTCACCTGTTTGAGGTGGCGCGACGATACTCGTGGGTTGGTGGCGGGCGTGGCCCGAGGCTCCGAATATCGTCTGTTTCTACTTCACTGGGATGGCGTGGGAGCTCCTCTTAGTGTAAGTCACTCCCTAAGCTGGTCCCGAGGGCACGGCGAGCGGCTTCTGGGTGTTGACTGGTTCGATGGCTATGTGCTGGGAGTCGAGACTGCCGCTTGTGTGGTGTTTCGCGAGGACCAGGAGCAAGGCACCGAGCCACTGCGGTTGACCGGTGGTCGTAGGGAGCGGGCGACGCGAACGTGCAAGCGTAAGCGTCGCATATGCCTTCAAGCGGAAACGCCGATCTGGTGCATGGGTGCTGTCCTGGGCAGCAGTGGCGACGTTTTATGTGCCTGGGATAACCGTACTGTGAGATGGCATTTAGCGGTCGATGGTGGACACTCTCAAGGAACGGTGGTGTTGAATGGCCTCGTGCTTGGCATGTTCAGAATGGGTCCGGAAAATTTATGTGTCGTCAACAGCAGCGAAGTGATGCCATTGTCCCGGCCTCCTGGTGAGGAAGCAAGCACGGAATCCACAACTGTTCCTGGCGAGTTCAATGGGGAAACGACCAGCAGATAGAGGAATTGCCATCGTAGGAATTCGCGAATTTCATACGACTGTCACTGGTTGTAGTATTACAGTAAACTAGTACTCTCGCGTAGTCCATTCTATTGCCAATCCAAGTTTAGTAAACCATCGTATTGTGTTTTACAGTATTTCAATCAGAAGTGCCACAGGTCTGACCATGCCAGATCTGACCTCCTACTTGCGGGGTTCTCCCCCGTCATCACCTACTCTCAAGGAGTGCCTCATCGAAG
>NW_003206517.1:0-1099 GCF_000006405.1 Perkinsus marinus ATCC 50983
CCAGTTGGAGTTATCAATCGAGATGGAATGCTGCCTACCATGCGAGAGATATAGTAGCAGTTCGCGATCTCAGGTACGCGTTTAAGGCCTAACCAGACTCTTGGCCGCGGGATGGTTGACGACGGTACGTCCGAGAAGGGATTCAGATGTCCCTCTACAAGTATCGCAGGAATACTCAATCACTACATAAGTGATATGCACCGCTAGTCTAATGGTTAGGATATCTGCCTTCCAAGCAGATGGTCCGGGTCCGATTCCCGGGCGGTGCAGTTTGTATCAACGAGGGAAGGGTCTTTAGGCTATCGTGGAATAGTTATGCTCAGCACGTCAGGGCGATACAGGAGTTGTACGCATGAGCAGCTTGGCGCAGTGGATAGCGTGTTGGGCTCATAACCCAAAGGTCCCTTGATCGAAACAAGGAGCTGCTATTCATCACAATACACTCGAGATGGTTATTAAACTGAGAGGTGCAGCTTACCGACTGCATAGATCAGTCTTACCGAAAAATTTCCACTAAACAGAAACGGTGTTTTCGTACCATTCCGTGCGATTGGCCCAACCGTGCCAGTTCAGGGGAAAAAGAACGTTAATAAAGCGTTGTCCGTGCATAGAAAAGAGCTATTCACCTAGAGTAGAACTCCTTGCAGGAATGATGAATGACCGCCCGGTACCTCAGAACGCGTTGCGGAGATGAACCAACAGCCCAAATTCACGAGCCGCCGCATGCGGATTCAAAATGTGCTTGCAATCAGGAACTTCGATGTCACGAAAAAGTTGTGCAGCTTGTGCCGAGCTAGCTGTAGTATGTGATGAGAACCTTACCAGTTGGAGTTATCAATCGAGATAGAATGCGGTCTACCATGCGAGAGATATAGTAGCAGTTCGCGATCTCAGGTACGCGTTTAAGGCCCAATCAGACTCTTGGCCGCGGGATGGTTGACGACGGTACGTCCGAGAAGGGATTCAGATGTCCCTATACAAGTATCACAGGAATACTCGGTCACTACATAAGTGATATGCACCGCTAGTCTAATGGCTAGGATATCTGCCTTCCAAGCAGATGGTCCGGGTTCGATTCCCGGGCGGTGCAGTTCGTATC
>NW_003201743.1:0-1075 GCF_000006405.1 Perkinsus marinus ATCC 50983
TGCCATATTCCAACAAATAACGCAAGCAAGAAAATATATCTCCTATTATTACCATGGCTTGAGTTAACATTCCATTGGTGCCCGGGACCACCACTATGTCATTCTCTGCATCAGCTGCTCCTGATACGATAATCCCTGCCACACCGGTACCTGACGAAGGTTCATATACAATAAATCAATGACTACATGATCCTACTAGTTCCCGGTAAGAGGTTTAGGTAATCCGCACCAACACCAGTTTCCTTGAGATGCTCCTTGTATGCAGTTCCAAGACCGTCATCAGCACTCACACACCCTATCATCTGGACCATCGGCGTATCGGAGTCGTTAGTAGAGAGTAATATGCCAGCAGCAACTGCTTGGTTGGCACCCTTACCACCCCAACTCTGAGTGAACTTATCACCGGGTACAGTCTCACCAGGCTTTGGTAATCTGGGTAATCTACAACGGAATGTGAAATCCGCACTCAGAGACCCGACCACTGTCACCAGACAGTTCTCTCTTCGATCGTTACAACAGTCGTCGGAGGACATAGCAAGAATAACAACAACTAGAAACTGAACATGATGAAGCATTACAATGACAAAAGTCTATTACTCGTATGAGCAAATGGTCGGTAAAGCTAGTAGCATCATGTGTCACAATGACTTTGTCCGATATTTACATATCCAAGCTTTAGCGTTGGCTTTCCTGCTTCTCCATAAAGATATGTGCGATACCACTCGCTCATCACCGGCGAAGCTACAACTCATCCCAAGTCGAACAAGAATTGAATCTGCCGTTGTTCGAGGCGTTGTACTCACAGAATAAAGGTTTGAATGTTTGGTCGACAGTGTAGACTAGACATTCACTTGCGATTGAGGGTGAAAGCAGAGTGATATGTGAGAGGTCGTGATACTTTGGTGATTCGTAGTGACGATTAGCAGTCTCGGAATCACGAGTGAACCAAGACACACAAAGGCTCGAAAGTAAACGAAGTTGCGACCGTAGCACGCCATAAATCATTGTGTATTTTCGTGGTGCAGCCCAGTTGGTTAGGTTAAGGGATTTACTCTGTTATATGCTGTAATCAGGC
>NW_003216475.1:0-2293 GCF_000006405.1 Perkinsus marinus ATCC 50983
CTCCAGTCTTGATGAGGCTGCGCAGATCCTAAAAAGGGTCGCATTGATCTCCTACTCTTCTTGCGCTGATGTCCGCATGCTAGCTAGCGACGGCGGACCGATTTGTACCTGCTCACAATATGCTGTGAAAAGTAAGTGTCGTCATGTAATCTACCTCGGGCGTATGCGTGGCAGAGATGATGAGGGAGCGTGGGCCAAATGCGAAGCTAGACTGAAAAAAGCGATGCATGGGTGCAATGCAGACATTTAGAATTTCCCGATAACGTGAGGTATGAGATGGCTCCTCGTGGACGCCAGCCTAGGCGAAAAAGAATAGCTCGCAAGGCGAAGACCAACGGCGTGTTGACCGATATGAGTAGTTTTTCCTGGCCAGCGCACCAGCAGCCATCACAGACCAAGAAAGAAATAAGATCTCTCGACTCTTATGCTGTGTGCTGCAGCGGAGAGCTCGATACCGACGGTGTGTCTTTTGTGCTGCTCCACGGGCTGGTGGCACGTCGACTGCGCGATGAAGTGGCCAAAAGAGAAGGGATACCCACAGCCAAGTCTTGACAACCCTGAAGACCCTTCGTATTGTCCACAGTGCCGACCTCAAACTAGAGTATCATGTAAGAGGCCAAGGACTGAAGCAACGCGGACTTCACCAAGAACATATGCTCTGAATAACAAGACATCTTGACGGTCGTCGATATGATGGGGCGCATTAATTGATACCCTGCTACCGAGCACCACGCTTGCGTTTGTGGATCACATCACCCAGCGAAGGCATGGTAGACCAATGGCCGGGATGCTTTCTATATGTATAGTCGATTAGCAAGAAGTGAATCTCAAGTTTAACATAGTGAATAAGGGAGCCGTCGATGTCTGAGCTTACAGATATTAGTGCCTTGGATGTTGGCCCTTCGACCCTCTCATAAGGTATTCAACCGCCCAGGACTGAATCGACGGCGGCGGGAATCGCGCAATCACATGGAATGATACTTTAATGGCAAGAATAAGTGTGTGATTCTGTCCCTAGATTTCGTGCAAATGATGCATTTAGGTATCTTAGTTAACCTCACTACCTTTCATCCTCCGCGACAGAGCACCCTTGCTCCATCTCCGAGATGGAAGTGGGAAAGTTGCGAAACGTGCTTTACTTCGCTCCGCCGTGCCATAGCTAAAGAGCGAGGTCACGCCGAGCTCTCATGACAAAACTTTGTTGATCCCTTTCTTGTTCACTCTGCTGTGAACGTGTCATCAGTCGTCACCAATACTACTAGCCTAGCCTACCTTACACCATCTTACGAAGACTTGAGTTGTTAGCAGAGAACAAGAACATTCTACCGGGATGCCACCAAGACGCCGAAGATCTACCGCCTCCAGTGCTCACGCAAGAACCCCCCGAAGAACCCCCCGCCGAAGACCTGCTCCGGAGGGAACCCCTCCTCCTCCGGGTACAGTGACCACTCCGGTAGAGGAGGCTACAACTCGCACTGCGGAAGTGCAGACTACCCCCTTGGTATTCGAGGAAGAAGAGGTTGGCGACCCCCCTAACCCCCCTCTGCAAACTACCCTTCCCCGGACTACTCCGACTTCTGGTAATGTGGAAGAAGAAGTCCTACAGATCAGGGCAGCCATGAGGGAGATGCAGGAGATGATGCGAGTCCTCGTTCAGGAACGGAACACAAGTAAGAATTCGGGAGAGAGGGGGGAAGCTCATCATGTTATATCTGAGGGCTATGCGTCTAGCGATTTTGATAGTGTCCATTCGGGTGAACTGCCATTCGAGGAGAATGTACGTCCGACGAGGGAAAACGTCGGAATGAACCTCCTCAACTCTAGTGCGCATGCTCCGGCAGGCGTGAGAGTACAGTTCAGTGATGGGATGGCACACGGATCGGTCGATCCTCCCCGTAGAGGAAACCAGACGGGTAGGGAGTTCGACGATCCTGCATCACAACATCACCCGGACTCGGACCGTAGGCCACTCAATCAGAATTATAAGGAGCGAGTTCGACGCGAGTGTCACAAGCTCGCGGTCAAATCCGAGATCTTCACTGGGAAGTCTTCCCAAGAGATCACCATCGCCAGCGTGCATAGAGACATAGAGGAAACAGCCGAGGACCACGGCTGGGACGAACTCTCAGTCGGATCTTATTACCTCTTGAGGTATCGACTGAGCAGGTCGGTTTGGGATAATGTCATCGACTCCATTGGGAAATCCTTTGATAGATCATGTGCCGCTGGCTTCAAAGCCAGGGTAGAAGCCATATGGAGGGTTCTGGAGCATACTTACTCCAATGCCGTTGTG
>NW_003215554.1:0-979 GCF_000006405.1 Perkinsus marinus ATCC 50983
GCTGCATCATGCAATCTTGTATTAGATTTGCGGGTAGGATAAATCCACCCGACTTTCCCACAATGAGCGGGTACTAATACAAAACCCCATGAAAATCAATGATATTTTTCAATATCATGAATCCTTCGAATAAACCGGAATACTCGACGCTGACCGATTTGGCAGCTATCGAATACCCAAAATATATCGAAATGTCAGTCATCCTGATCGCCGCCGGCAGATCAGGAGTGATGTCCAAAAACTCCCAATTTGGGAACTCGGACATCACAACAGTCCTTTCGCAAGAATCAGCCACCCACAATTATATAAAAAATGCAATAATCCGGAAAAACTTCGAAAAAGAAACCGTCAATGGTGATTGGTGACGCGGTGATACCAAAAATACAAATAGCACACGATATACCTCTTTTTTGAAAAATTCACCGCGTCACCCATCACCACCCCAAATCTGCGCAACGAAAAAGGTCAATTTTAAGTAAAATTCACTTAAATTTCACTTAAATTCACTTAAATGGAATGCGCAGATTTAGACCATTTTGGTGACATTTCCAAATGACCTACCACATATGGTCCACTGTAACACCCCATCCTCAGAAGCATACCCATATGGTTGAAATCGAGCCACATGGCCTACATCAACTTTTATACCCACCTGCAAGTCAATTTCGCCCATGTGCGAAATTGATGTGCAGCTTTCGCGAGCATCTTTGACCAAACGTGCACATCGATTTCGCGCATCCCCCTCCACCCCTTGGACAATGTTATAAACTATGTTCACTTGTCTCTCTATTGAACTACTGGACTCTTCTGTGGGCTAGCATAGGCTGCTTCACAATACAAGACAAAAGAGGAACAATGTCCAAGGGGGTGGGGAGGGGGTTTGTAAAAAAATGTACGACTTTTGCAAAAAGCCAGCAGCACCCTAAGGACTTCCCGGGCGGTCCCCCACCCCAGTACTATCCTGGGCCTTGCGCCGCTT
>NW_003210276.1:0-1337 GCF_000006405.1 Perkinsus marinus ATCC 50983
CCACTGTCGTACCACACGCCCCTCTACTTATCAAACAACATACAGCATACCCTTGGGAGGTGGCCTTCTCTATGAGATCACATACATAACTCTCCGTAGAGCTACCATTAATACCAGCTAAAACAATGACTATACCCTTTACATTGCCTGTAGGAGGAGGAAGACACCAATCTAATGCCACAGATTGTCCATCGATAGTGTACATCCATCTCCTCTTGAGATTAGGCTTCTTATAATGATAAGTAAGATAAGGTATAGCAGTAGCCAGATGACCATTGATAGCAGCATATGGTGTTGGCTTGAAGGCTCTTGCTCTAGACTCTAGCAGCTCTTCTATTAGTTTACCAAACTGGGTGCCTTCAGTGTGGCCCTCTATACCTGGTGTAGCTTTACCATTAGGACGATATCTATCACCAGTAACCACCAAATAAGTAGCTAAAACTAGACATACTATAAGGGCTGGGAGAGTAAAGGGCCTCATTAGTAGTGGTGCTAACCCCAATAGAGGAATGATTAACCATCGACACGCCTCTATAGACAGTCTCAAGATGGATATTATAACCCACCAAGGCCGTGGTCGTCGCCTTCGTGGATCTTGTTTGATAGTAGGACTACCTTGGGAAGTTGAATGAGTGTTAGCAGATACAGCATCCCAGAACTTGGTTACTGACATGTTGGGTCTCGATCGACTACTACCTTCTGATGACCGTCGAGGCGGCATTGATGATAAAGGCATCATCGAAGGTGGCAAAACTGTGATACATTGTAGATGAGATAACACAATAACACATATATTAATAACCGTACTAGATACAGTCAATGAGAACATAAATGAGTACATCAATCAGCATACTTATCAGCCGCAACTGTCTCAGCAAAATCAAGGGCCGTATTAGATATCCATCCGAAGCCCTGAGTCCATGGTAACCATCCTTGAGGCCAACCAACATGACCACCAGTAGGGGTAATGACTGCATACAGATATGGAGACCTATTACTACTATCCTTGAACCTTGGACCAGCTGAATCAACATGTATAACAGGATCATCTACAGCATGTATGATTAGGGTTGGTACGGCAATATCTTCACATCTACCATCATCATCAGCACTCATTGCCCTATAATAATCCCATACACTATCGAATCCATGTGCTGGTGCTACTAGGGCCGTCTCTACTTGTAATAAATCATGACAAGTATAATACCAATCTTTATGATGATCTTCGGGAGGTTCATAACCAGTAAGGAGACCATACGCCAAAGTAGACTCCTCTTAAGCTCGAATGCTAGTAGTGGATGCCATAACTCTACTGCACACTTACTATCGAATATCTC
>NW_003205295.1:0-829 GCF_000006405.1 Perkinsus marinus ATCC 50983
TGTCTCCTCCTATTCTATTTCCATCTACGGACTCGATTTAAAAAGGCGGATTACTCCACACTCAAGAGCTTCTGAGAGCTCTGGTGTGGGGCACGGTAGAGCTGGATCGCGGTATAGTGTCCTGGTGAGGGTTTGAAGTTGGATGGAGGATTACACCTTATGGGTTGAAAATCCTCGACTTGTCCAAATTTGGGTGTGCGCGGTTGGGGGTAACTTGGCTTTTTGGTCGACTTTATGATCGCCAGCGGCCATACTGCGTCGAATACACCGGATCCCATCCGAACTCCGAAGTTAAGCGGCGCAAGGCCCGGATAGTACTGGGGTGGGGGACCGCCCGGGAAGTCCTTAGGGTGCTGCTGGCTTTTTGCAAAAGTCGCACATTTTGCTAGTTCCCCCCTCCCCACCTCCTTGGACATTGTTCCACTTTTCACTTGTATTGTGAAGCACCCAATGCTAGCCCACATCACAGCCCAGTAGTTCAATAGAGAGACGAGTGAACATAGTTTATAACATTGTCCAAGGGGTGGAGGGGGATGCGCGAAATCGATGTGCACGTTTGGTCAAAGATGCTCGCGAAAGCTGCACATCAATTTCGCACATGGGCGAAATTGACTTGCAGGTGGGTATAAAAGTTGATGTAGGCCATGTGGCTCGATTTCAACCATATGGGTATGCTTCTGAGGATGGGGTGTTACAGTGGACCATATGTGGTAGGTCATTTGGAGATGTCACCAAAATGGTCTAAATCTGCGCATTCCATTTAAGTGAATTTAAGTGAAATTTAAGTGAATTTTACTTAAAATTGACCTTTTTCGTTGCGCAGTTTGGG
>NW_003215522.1:0-7952 GCF_000006405.1 Perkinsus marinus ATCC 50983
GCTCGCAGGTTGCAGGGAAGGGATGATGAGTATTGCATCGGAGTGTTGGTGTGTGCTCAGAGTGGCCGGATTCTGCAACCCGAATACCTTGGGGCAAGTGACTGGTTATCGTGTATCGGGCCATAGCAATGTGTCGGAGGATACGCAGATTGAGTAAGTCGACCAATGCAACACGCATGTGGTTACGGAAATGTAGGTACGTGACGACAGGTTACCTGTTGCAAGTGCTGATACACAGACCCGACGATGTTCATCTTTTCACCCACATTGTTCTTGATGAAGTAGGAGGATGAGTGCTGTTCTGTGGTATTTAGTATATAAATATTTATATGCCAATATTGGAGTTGCATTTCGCGCACGCCCAACAACTGCGTGTATGTTGGCACAAACTAGTCGTGCCTTCGTTTCACGCTTTGTTGATTGGTTCTCAACCTGTACATTTTTGGCTACGTTGAAAGAGGAGAAGCTAGAGTTGAGATTCAACCCTTCTCCGCGTGCTATTCCCCATCACCCGTTTAACGTGAAGTGGTGTAATACTCTGTGAAAAACCGGATATTGGCGATATGCAGTAGTCGTGAAATATGTTTTCATATCAGTAGGGTGAAACTCCATTATTTTTAGAATTTAGTAATATCCACTTGATATTTATAAAATGTTATGCTTATATTGGAGTTTCACCCGTTTTACGCGAAATGGCGTAATGCTCTACGTGGAAAGCGGAGGCGGTATTGGCCACTCAGGTGTTTTCATCGCGTGAAGTGAAATGTGAAATGTGTTTGTCACTAGTGTTTTTCATATCACTGAAGTGAAGTGGTCAGGTCCACGAACGAACTTTGGATTCGGACTTCCTGAGTTTGATATGCAAGCGACTGTTGTTGAGGCCGGAGAACGGTGACACGAAATTGGTTATTATGAGTGCCACTTTGAATTCGGATCTGTTTTCACGGTATGGTATCGCTCGTGTCGCGATAGGAAGGGAAGTTATGTCAGGTACTTTGCTGACTTGAATAACAACTCGCCACCCAAAGCGATCACAATCCAAGGCCAGAGGTTCCCTGTTGACGACGTGTATCTAGATGATATGCTACAGGACGGAGAATTGGGGGACGAGGCGAGGAAGGCTAAGGAAGAGTTTGAGAAATTAAAGGAAAAGATGTGCGACTTCGACGTGGTCGTTTTTATCGTTGCTGACTTGGTGATAGGAGGAGTTTCACCTGTGATGTGAAAAACACTATTTCATATTTCACGAATTTGAAAAGCGCTATGTAAGCAGTGAATAACGCGTAAAACACGTGATGTGTTTCACGTGATATGGGATCATTTGTTCAGTGTACTTCATATTGCGAATATCGCGTTTTTTACATGGAATGTTACGTCACTTGACGTAAAATGGGTGAAACTCCGGGGATATTAGGATCCTTGGAAATCTTTCTGAAATGTCACTGGTGGATGTTTTTCAGTCAAAGTGGCCGAGATGATTATGGATTTGCTACCGGAGGAGGGGAGATGCCGCCATGGGAGGATGATATCAACAGGAGAGCGGAGCTGTGAGTGTCGAGAAGGGCAGCATCGTGTGGCAACAACGGTGTTGGAATATATATTCGCTACCCTCAGCTGAGCTTGTTACCGGGGTTTTTATATGGAGTGGGATAGATGTACAGAAACCAATGATAATTTTCCTGAAATTTCCTCAAAAATTTCATGTCGACCTTGTGCATATTTTCGGAGATATACTTAACTTTTTTGCATTTCTCGAGATTTGTTGTTATATGGATGCTCAGATATAAGCCCACTCAAGACTTGCTGGTCCATATGCTGCTGACCAGGGCGAAGCGTGGGAGTACGACACTGGTTTTTGTGCCGGGTAAAGGGGAGATAGATTCTGTTATGGAGGATCTGGAGCGAGCTTGCAAGGTTGGATGTCGCGCGCCCCGAAATTAGTGATAATAATTCTACGCTTAGGTGCCAGTCCAGATCTCAGAATACGTTTGTGACTATGACGAGACGTTGGAGTCTTTGAGGCTGCCGTTTGGGACGGTGTATATACGGTAGGCGCCTTGCACCGTTCATGTTGACTTATTTTCCGTAGAGTATTCCCCTTACACTCGAAGTTGACTAAGGATGAGCAGGATAGAGCGACACAGCAGCCGATGCATGACGAACGCAAAATCGTGAGCATAGCCTTCTCTTGGGGTTGTACTGTTCTAACGCATGTAAAGTCTTGGACTTTCGTTTCACTCAGGTGCTGGCCACGAATATTGCCGAGTCGAGTCTGACAGTATTGAATGTCGACTTGGTCATTGATACGGGCTTAAGGCGAGAGAATGTGTAAGGGTGTAGAGCGTGCTGGTGTGGTTTGACGGTTTTTCAATCAGTTTTGACCACGAAAGGCAGGTGTACAAGTTGACCCACACTTGGTGTTCGAAGGCTAGTGTCAGACAGAGGTAAGGAAGTTGGTAACTGCTAGGCTGTTTTGATGTGCGCGAGCCTTCAGGGCTGGTCGTACGGGGCGGGTGTGTGCGGGGACGGCAGTACGGTTGTTCACGAAGGAGTTCCATGACCAGTACATGGACGAATATGACAGGCCTGAGATCCTATTCACGGACTTAACGACGTTGTTCCTGCAAGCAAAGTAATAGAGGCTCTCCCAGGGTGGGGAAATACTGTGCTTGCGTTTTTCTCATGGAAATGCATTGAAATTCGATTTCTCGGGTAATACGGCGAATATTCATATAATCTCTCAGCACGATGAATGTATCCATATAAGAAGTATACGCTAGGAATTCGGTTGGCTATGCTCAACTACATGTGTTGGTGACGATACGGGATGTTTGACGAAATTCGGGGGAAATCTTGTAGGTTTTTGGAAAATTCTACCTGCATTAGTGTATAGTGAGTGAGCTCAGTGAGGAAAGGGAGCATATATTCCGACGCTGGGCTCTCCTTTGGCATTTTGGTGGGGTTGATATGCAGGTACGTGACTGAGTTCTGTAAGGAGGCGGCTCTACCATCGTATCTGTTCGATGCAAAGCACCAACAGTTGCTGAGCGCGCAGGAAAAGAATAAGACTGCGGCGGGGTCGTGTAAACCGTCGGAGTTGCTGCAGGCATTGATAACGCCACCGAGGCAGGAGAACGTTAGAGTAAGGCTGGGTGGAAGGAATTACGGTAGGGCAGGTGGTGGTGACAGGCCGCTGTGGTGGACTTATTCCATGCTGGCATTCTGCTTGAGAAGCCTGATGAGCTGAGTCCGCTGAGTTTGCTGGGAACTCTGGCGACGAGGTGAATAGTGTGGGAAATTTTGGAAGGATGTCGAGTGGCTTTTTCAGACTACACATTGATGCACATGTGACGCGTATTGTCTACTACTCGTGGCTGATGGGCATCCCGGGCGAGGGGATACTTTTGGCGGCGGCTTCAGTGCAGGATGGCGATGTGTTTCGCTTCGCCACTCGGTGAGAGGATCCGGGTTCGATCCCCGGTAAGGGCGTTTAATGCAGGTATCAGCCTGGGTATGAGGACCGCTATAGAGGCGACATGGAGAGCTCTTTTTGGTGGCGTATTCTCTTCGATGAGGGTGCCTTTAGCGAGCCTATAATGTTAAGGCGACTTCTCGTGAAGTACATCGAGGTAAGCTGCCAGCTGCAGCTGAGTAACAGTCGCACTGCGTATCAGGTGGGAATAGCGGCGGGCCAAGAAGCAGGATGTGGCGGGTCTACGGCTGAGAGGATATTCCATAACAAGTTGAGAGACGAGTCGTGGTATCCGGCGGCTGTGAATCTCCAGGCCTTTAACAGCCTTGTCAATTCGGCAAGCAAAATCTGCCATGTAAGATCAACCTCTATTATCACGGGTGGCCGACTTTGTCCAAACCGGGCAGAGGGAACCAAAATGACCACACGATAGAGAATTTTCGGTGTATTCAGAATCTGGAATTATTTCTGTTTTATCACTGAGTGTGATAGACCAGAAATCGATTACGCGTTCAGTGTATGTTTTTCTCAGGATTTCTGCAGTTGGTTGAGCGATGACATAGGGGATAAGACTACTCTTGTTATGCTCGAGAAGCTCGATGGGCATTTACGGGGAAATCTGGCCGTACTCGATATGGGCGTATTCCAACGTGAGTCAACTTGCAACAGCACATTTTATATTCAACTTTGGTGTTGCAGAAATGTTGGCTCGAGAGGTCGATGAGGCGAAGAGTCTATTGTGCATGGGTTGCAATAATAGGGTCATCACGGGAGAGTACTCCCAGCGATTGGTGATACTGGGTGTGATAATACATAGCTCGACGGTCTGTGTAGTAGTAGAGTAGGCTAGTGTGCGCGTAACAATACGACCAAATGATCAACTACACATGTTGGTGGCAATATGGAAATTTCAGTGAATTTTTTTTCAGATCCTGTGTAAAATTTAACAGTGAGTCAACTCCTGAGCTCAGCTGTCGACGATGACGATATCACTTGTCATTATCTGTTTAGGACCCCAAAATCGAGGAGTGCGGAGATTTGGTGAAGTTCGAGAGGCTACCACAACAGCTGGTGATGAGACAAGAAGACGCCTACGCGACGTCTCGGCATGTAAGCTTTTGCATATCCCTCATAGCGCCTTGAATGTGATACCTTTTCAGAACACCCCGATGCACCAATTGGTCTTGAAGTTGACGGGCAAGGCGCCTGCTGGGGGAAATGCTGATTATAACGGCAATGAACACAGCTTTGAGTTCCAGCCTGGAGAGGACAATCGTTCGGTGGACAAGAACATTATGATGCGGGACTCGGAATTCCAGTTCATCGCTCCTGTGTCGGTGCGGCTACTGCAGGCCTTCTATGATGGTCGATACCAGTGCACGGTGAAGCCTGACAGAGCGACATGGTCGGACTGGGTGAAATTGAAACGGCCGCTAATTCCCAACGTCATTCGGTGGCGGAAATACTACTCGGACACGCCGGACATGATATCGGCCTCGAGGGTGAACTCCCAGTTCCATGTGCAAGTGTCACCGAGGAACCCTCCGGGGTGGCTGGGCAGCAAACCCAGCATGTCGTCACCTGCATCGGGGTCGGGGTCGGGGCCGGTTGACCGCAGACCGACGGACGTGGTCGAGGGTCCTGAGCTGTATTGGGGTATAGTGGGGAAGATTCAAGCGTCGTCGAGTCATGGGGACAACAGGAGGATCAACGACGCTCGGGCTGATGGAGTCACAGTCCTACCCTGTCGGTGTCGGAATCGAGTGGCGATGGTGATGCTCATGGCCTTCTTGCCGTTCCGTCACGGCTTGGCTGCTAAGGTGAGGGGCATCTCGGTAAGTGTGTCGTAATGGGGTCGTTGTTAATGCTAGGTTGACGGGGCTTGGAAGATAACCCACCTCCGTCTGGCTGGGGATGCATGGCGTGTCGTGCATCCGATGGGGCCCATCACAGGGGAGATGCTGGCGAGAGTGGCCAAAGTCCGAGACCTTATGGCAGCTGTAGGGAGTTTTTGCCTTTCCATTGGAATTGTCGTTTCAGTCGGTATTACTGCGTGGCCGTGACTCGACGAAGCGGCGAGCTGACACGTCGGTCGTTGTGAAGTCTGTGGTGGACGAGGAGGACCTCGAGGCTGAGAATGTCGAGCTCTTGCAAGAGGCAAGCGCAGTTTCTTATTCTGGAGGAATATATGTTGTTACTGGCAGGTTAGAGCTGTGCAGAATCAGCTTAGGGACGCAGTACGAGATATGATAAGCTTGGCATCGTCACCAACTCCGCCGAGGCCTCGGGTCACTGGTCGTGAGAAAGAGCTTTGGCTGGTGGATCCATCCCCCGCGAACATCGCTCGCCGTATGGAGCCCAACTTGAAGAAGTGCCGACTGCTTGTCCAGGCGCTACCAACCGGGGAAGGTGTTGTTGCTGATGCCGGCACGTCCCTTATGGACTTCTCGGATCTCACCGATATAGCGCCGGCACCGTCGAACCCTTGGAAGATTGACGACCCAGCTGATGTTGTTGTTGATACTCCTGCTATCGCCGCTGGAACAGCTACTACTACGTCTACCGCTCGTGACGAGATTGCTGCGACCGAGGTCACTCTTGCCAAGGAGGAGGTTACGGCGACACCAGCAGACGATGATGAACAGCGTGTATCGAGCGAAGCGGTGGCAAGTATCGAATCCACGACTAAGCAGGCCTCTATTTCGGCTGATGCAGTAGAGAGTCTTTCGACGCCCCAAGCGGCTGATTTGCCTGCCAGTGTCACGCCTAGTCCGGAAGACACTGCGCCTGTCGCTACCGTTGCTGAGGAGGCCTCTGTTGATGTTGTCGGAGCAGATGAGGTCGCAGTTGATACGCCCACTCACCCGGTGGAAGAAATTGAGCTACCTCCTTCTCCTCGTATAGAGGAGAAGCCAGAAGTTGCCGTCCCACAGAAGAAAGAGCATCCGGTTGCCGATCCAGTGCGACAGCCGCAGGGTGAAAAACTATCACCTCGGGAAAAGCCAACGTCGGACCCCTCGGGTGCATCTGCAGTATCTCTCGTGGCGAGGACAAGGAACGAATCAGTTGCGGATTCCGAATTCGAGTCGTGCATTTCTGAAACAGAGATCAAGGAGACTCAGGCGCTTCTCGGTGGTGTGGGAGTCCCTTCGTCCTCCCGAGCCATCCAGCCTGTCGCCTCCCCCTCACCCCCGTCTCCGCGACCCCCGGTGGTGAGGGAGAGTTCACCACCGGCACGAGAAGCTCCTCGGAGGAGGACGCCGCCTGGTGCTCCACCTGGCAGGCTGATCGCTGCAGTAGCAGCATCACCGTCAAGGCCACAGGTTGCCCCTGCTCGGTTGGATCTGGAGCAGATAGTGCGTACGCAGCTGGGTGGTAGCTCTGGTGCAGCGTATCGACAAGGCCTGGCACGGCTTGACACTCTGGGGTGGAAGAGCTCAGAACAAATGGACCATATGAATTCACAGTGGGACATTTCGAAGTCTCACGTTCCGAAGGCGGGGGCAAATGGAGTTTTGAAGCGAATTAAAGTACTCCCTATAAAGGGTCAGGACGAGCGAATCTTGATGGCCCCTCGAGTCGATGCGGCGTTGAGGATTTCGTCGTCTTCGAGGGGCGAACAGCCACCAGTGGGGCCACTGAGTGGATCGAGACGGGAACCTCCTGGGAGGCCGGCGTACTTGGTGTCGAAGTCTCAGGGCAGTTCGAATGCGCCTGTGGAGACTTCTAGACAGGCGACGATGGCTGGTCGGACTTGTCCCCGGATGAGCGACGAGATGGTGCAGCAACTATTCAGAAATGTAGCACTATGTGATGCCTATTGATTTGTATGGTATGTCGTGATCCACTTCTCTAAGGAGCGTATGTTCATCTTGAGCAAATTCGCAGTTTAGCATTTCACGCTAACAAGTAGTGTTAGTAAGTGACTACTGCGCAGATCTGTTCTAGTGCTCCAGCAGTCGATGCTTTTGTTGCCTCAGGCTGACTTGGCGGTGACGAAATACGAGGCGACCAGGGAGGCGATACTGGCAGAGCGAGACCTGGAGCTTGATCGGATCATCTCCTCCTCGGCCAGGAATATACGGAGCTTAGTTGACGAGAATGGCTTCCTCTACTAACGACGCGAGCTCCGGTTCGAGCGCCTCTTGCGGAAAATCGCTATCACGTATTCTCTCACTTGAAAGTGATGATGAGGACGTTGTGACCGGTCATCACTATTACTCGAGTGATCGTTCGTTTCCTTCCGATTACATTATCTGAGATTCTCTAGCGAATTAAGCGTTGTGTTATGAAGTTGCGGATCACCGAACGAACATAACCCCTAGTGTGAATCTTTCTGATTGTGTCGGTAACGTTCTCAAATAAGACTTCGGTGATACTGGAGTTGTCACGCTGGCTTGAGATCCCCGGTTCGAATCCCACTGGAGACAGTTCTTCGTCATTTTTTGTGCACAGCGATCTTACTAGCTTGTCACTTCCC
>NW_003215522.1:8052-25871 GCF_000006405.1 Perkinsus marinus ATCC 50983
TCTTCAGCCGCCGATGGCATCAGTGAATAATACAGTCGAAAGTCTTGACCCCTTTGGTGTTTGGGATGGCGGTGTTGATATGTTCTCCTTACCTGGCTATGGTACTACTACCAGCTTTGATTTCCCTGAATGTGTGTTCCCACAACACACTGTAGACAATCGCTTATCTATTTTCTAATATGGTGTATAACCTTATTATGGAAGGCTGCTGCTGAGCATCTGTCATTTCCCATGAGTTACTCTCCTCCTCTTCTGCGGACTATTACTACTATTGCCCGATAATGGTTATGATGATGTAAGCGGTTGCAGAGACAGTGGTTAAAGACCCTGTTTGTCGTTGAGTCTACTACCAAGGCGGCTACTATCCCTTCTGACCTCTAGCGTATGGAAACTGTATAACTTTGCTGCTTGCCAGTGTTATGTCTCTATCTGCTGCTAGTCGTCAGCATATCGGGTTTGCATGCTGCTGCTCTCGTTGTTAGCATTCATCGCAGTGCTAGCCACGATGTCCCCACTTTTATTGTAAAATTAAAAGCACAAATTGTTCTCAGCAGCCTTTTGCTGGTCGTAGTCCGGTGCTCCTCTATTGCTGATAGCATTTGTTATTCCTTAGGGAAGAGTTTACTGCTTTTGGTGTAGATGATCACCTCGATTCGTCGGAATGTGTTTTATCATCATAATAATATTTTGGGATTCCTTAGCGAAGGAGTCCTCGAAATTTCTATTACTTCTCACTATTGATAATGAGATGATCAAAATCATTGACAACCTCAGTAGTCTTCAATGTTCTCGTACTATTTCAAGTGCTTGCTGCGGAGGCGAGGGTTGTCATTGTTGTTCTATTTATCTAGTTACTGTACCTTATGATGATGGCGATGCCTCTCCAATGCATGGAGGCGGTCGTATTCTCATCTGTTTATATTATCTGAAGCCTTGTTCCCCGAGTAATTTTCTGCGATTGCTTTCGTGAAATGGGTTCGATTTTTTCATTGTGTAGAGTATGTTGGTGGTGGGGAATTGCTGTTGAGTTGTCACCTACAGGGGGTTTATGCTTATCGTAGCTTTTTGACTTGTCTCATTCACTTTAACAAGGTTCGCCTTAGGCAGCCTCCGAGACCGAGATGGACTGGTTCATGTTGCCATTCTCAACACTTGGGGTTGTCCAGGTCATGGAGAGCCTTCTGCCTCTCACGGGTTGCGGAGCTTGCATGATGCTTTGTGCGCATTCACTTTCGTAGGAATATGGGAGGGTGGAATCTGTCACTATAACAGTGTAGTGATCTCGCATCAGATACATTTTCTGTCCCCAGTATTCAATGTGGAGAATGATGCGCAATATGGCGGAGACCTGCGTCTGTGCTGGTCTCGGGGCATCGGGCATCGTTGCTGAGGTTTGGTGAGCTCCTCAGCGGATGGATCGGTGATGTGATCGACGCGATGTCAGCCCTCGTGATTCACCAGCACACAAGAGACTTCGAACCGTAGCACCTTTCATGACGTCCTTGCTCGGCCGTGCTCTCGTCTATATAGTGAGCTGGAGTGAATTCGGTTACTGGTTGGCGAATTTTCAACAGATTTTCGGTATGATATGCAGCGGTAATTTCACCTATGTGTCAACGACTACTCCCAAAATGGAACCAGCGAGCCGCCTGCTTGGAGAAATCAGCAATGACGCCTCCATAAGAGTCAATTCAGCGTACTGCTATTCACACGTCGAAGAAAGCGATGCTGATCGTGCTCAGTTTCTGGGCATTCTTTTGCGTCGTTTCTGGGATATACATGATGGCCACAGGTGTCATCACTTTAATATATTATTTTAAGGTGGCCCGCTTCAGTCATCATCATCTGTGACTTAACTTCACACAGGTTAATGGATCTATTGTTCAGAGTGAGCGTCATCAGGAGCTCACAACGACCTTCTTGCGGAGGACGAGTTGGGGTGTAGGAATGTGTCATGGGTGCTCATGTACTCTGGTCTTACTCAGTTTGGTGCCGACCGCGAGGCCAGTGGTGGCCAGTCGGTCGCATTCTCCCCGTTCACACCAACAACAGGCGTCACGGCTGAAGGCTATCAACAGCAATAGTGGCTTCTGATGCTGCTTATGCAAATTCTGTCGCAGTTGTTCACTCGTTATGCTGGTTTATGAAGTTTGTTGAGTTATCATAAAACCCAATACCAACAATTAGGGAGAAACCGCAACGCAATCGATAGTAATACGGACACTACACGACGAGCTCATTTGCTGTGCTGATTTGGTGAGGACGATCTCCCTTTGAGATGATTCCTCAACTCTATTGATCATGAGTCGAACATTCACCGCATGGGACCACGTCAGACCGAGCGCTGGTTTGAAAGCATCGCTCTGGTTCGAATCGAAATCAGCGGTAACATGATTGCTGACTACGACAGCGGCACGTTGAACCCAAGCGGCTCCTTTGAGAGCAACTGCCAATCTGTTGAGTAAACTCTGGCGTTCGGCGAGGACGGCAGCGTCGGACCCCTCAGATTTGTCGCCCTGCATACGGGACAGGATGATGTCTTCAGTGCATCGAGCGGCTGCGGCGACACTATCGATGACAACTAGACACGGAACCCCTTCGCAAGTTGGAATTGTCTTCAACGCCTCAACGCCTCGTATCAAGTCCAATAGATCGTCGCACTCTTTGATCGCCATTCTTGACAGCATGCCCTCAATGGGAGCGTGAGGTGACCTGCGTTCACATAGAGATTGGAAGCGCTCGGGATGAAGTGTTCTCTCGCTGTCGAACCAGAAGACTCGACCTTCGCCAGCTAAGACTGCCACGGCAATAGACATCAAAACTTGTGTTTTACCGGAGCCTGAAGATACCCCTATTGCTCACAGCGAAGAATTGAACTCACCTGCAGGGCCATAGAGCTCCACAAGCTGAGCCACCGGCAACCCTCCTCGTAAGAACGCATCTAATGAGGGCATTCCCGTAGAGACATATTGGCGTTGGAGATGGCCGTAATCACGAGCCGACATCTGTGCGGGAGCCAGAGACTGTAATACAGCTAATCAGTTCATACGCATCGTCGGAGTTTCCAATACCTTGCTGATTGAGAGGAGCCACTTTTCGGAAGTCGAGCGGGACACGCTACACTCGTCACTGAGACCGTGGGGCTCACGGCTGATAATCGTCGAGGTGGACAATGCAGGCCATCTCGAGTGCTTCGAGGGCTCGACGTTGGACTGACATGGTGACACGGTACAATTACAGCAAGACAATTACAGCAAGGATTACTTCAGAAGGATGCAATGATTGACGTTTGCTCCTGTCTCTCCGTGAGCCATGCATCCTATTTTTTAACAGCTAAGGTTTGGAATACGTTACAAGAGTAAACTAGGTAATCGGTTACTCGCCCTCATGCCTTACTCATGACGACTCAACAACAAGCGTGTAGAATAAGACTTCCAAGGATGCGTATAACCACGACGAAGAACGAAAAGCTGTGACTTCCTTCAAGCGTAAACTCGCCGATGTCTAACAATTTCAAATGATGCAGCCTCCTTTAACATAAGCAGCATATTGCGAGGCTTCTGCAGTGCACATCACGGACATCGGGGCCGTTTGTTGTTGAATTCTGCTTCCTAGGCAACTCCGTAAGCGTCGGCTAAATGCCTCACACCGGGCACATTAGCTCTGTCCTGGCCCGTAGCTTCAACGTCGGTGCGGGAAGGTCCAGTCGTCCAAGACGTTCGAAGATTCGTCAACATGTGTCATCGTCGTTGCACTGGAGGCGTCACTGGACATGTACGCGAGAACACCGTATTCACTGTTCACAACAACCGGCCGAGGCAGAGTAGTAACGGGGCTCGACCTTCTCCCCAGCTGCTAACATAGCCTTCACAAGTCGGAAACCTATAGGAACTGTACATACTACCGTAAGTAAGCACGATAAAACTGCGAGGCTGCTCAGTGGAGCTCCATAGGAGAAGTGGAGCCAATGTTCGTCATTTGAGCGAGCTCCCAAAGGAACTGATATGCCCCGCACTCCGTCCCTGACCGATCTAACGCAGCTCTCAAAAATTGTCAGACGAAATTATCGACAATTACCACAAGTAGCAATGCTGAACAGTCGAGGGAGATATAAATATCTTTACTTCAGGAGATCAGCGAACATCTCATCATCATCAGAGTTCTAAAGACAACACACCACTGCTATCGCCGTACAAAGGTTCGTCCTTGCTCAGTAGAGGTGCATTACCTCAGCGGCCTGCGTCTGCTGTTGTTGTGGCGACTTTCTGCCCTCAGAGGTCCTCTCACGTGGTGGTGGAGGAGGCGGCGGTGGCACAACCTTCTTCTCCTCAACTGGTGGTAATGGAGGCTTCTCTGCTCCATCATCAGCACCCTTCTCAGTAGTCGAAGGAGGTACAATCGGAGGTTCACCCACGCTAGGCGCAGGTTCAATTCCCGGTTCCTCCATCTTTGCCGGAGACCCAACATCCTCCGTATGTTCCTCCGACAGTGGAGGTTGGACTGAAGATACCCTCACTCAACCTAGCCTCCCAAGTGATAACACTACCTTGCGGGCTGCTGCCGCCCTCGCTCGACTTGGGCGTAGCTATACTCATCACAGGAGCAGCCGCAGTGATATCCTCCGACATCCCTCTGTGTATTCTCTCCATCGCCTCCAGCTTGTGCGGTTCCGCAGCATCCTTACAAGCGGCGTAAAGATCAGACACGCGCTGCCACCACAACAACACTACTATTCGATTCAAGCTGCGAGTAGTCCTACCTCCAATGCAGCCACCGCGTCAGGCTTGCCTCCTATATACTCCCCGTATTGACGTCCAAACCTAACAGGCAGCCCATCCTCGAGGTTCCCAGCGCCCCCCCCCCCCCACCTGTCCACCGTCATCCATGCCTTATCCGCGTGCCTCAGCAGTTGCAGTACGTGCTCCCCAGGAGAGTCCGGCGACTCCATCTCGGCCTTCAGCACGGCCAGATAAGCGGCTTCCTTGAGTAAGAACCTACAGCAAGGCATTGATACCATTTCAAGACCCCCTGCTCTAACGTTGGAATATATATTCGCTTTCCTCAGCTAAGCTCAGAATTTTCTTCACCAATGATAGAACTTAACGTACAAATTCGAATAGAAATGTACAGAAACCACTAGGAATTTCGTAAAATTTCCATATTGTCACCAACACATGTAGTTGACCACGTGTATACATTCTCACACTGCCCTACTCAGTGGCGCCAGTCTCCGCCTTCTCCCTAGTCTTCACCATCTTAGCGTCCATTTCCGCAACCTGGTTTGCCGACACCGATGTGAGCTCATCATTCCCCACCAATACCACCGATTTGAATGTGGCCTAATAAAACTTCCATCGCTCCGCCTCAACGACGGGACCAGTTTCCCTACAATGTAACCCTTCAGATCAGCCTCTTGACGCTGATGAAGCTGCTGCTCAGCTATCCTCGCTTCGAAGTGCTCCGACGTATCCTTATCACTCCGCATCAGCTGTCCCTCCGCCTGCTCAATCGAACTCTTGCGTGCCGCTAACGTGTCCAACTCCTCATCTGTGAATACACTCCTTAGGAACACCAACAGAGGCGCTCTCACTGATTTCCATAAGACGCTTCTCCAGCTTCTCCTTCTCCTCCTCCAACGTCTTCATCTGTCCTTCTATCTCCTCCCCATTCGGCCTCAACGCCTCCAATTGTTCATGAACCTACTACGATGGACGAGGTCCCAGGTTCAATCCCCGGATGGGGCATTTCCACACTCGTTACCTCCGTATGCATGTTCTCAACCTGCTCCTCCAGCTCAGCTATCTCAGTCGCCTGCGTATCCACATCCTTATCGATCTCCACCATCTTAGCCTCGCACTCCTCCACAACTTCCTACGAGCAACTTCGATTGATACCACACCTTTTGCAACTCCCAGCGGTACACATGTACCTTCATAGCAGCCTCTCGCTGAGCCAACGACTTGATCCTCCTCTCCTTAGCCAAACTGACTGTACGATGCAGCTGGCAGGTCAAAGTGGCGACTGCAGCAGACGGCACTTGAGGGCTAGTCGACGACACTGGGCTCTAATAAAACAACGGAGTGCCGCTACGCTCGAAGGCGAGCCATACATCAGCTTCCTTCTGCATGTCTGCCTTCAGCCTCCTCATCGTATTCAGCACCTTGTCATGGTAGTGATCATCCTAAAAGTAGCAGAAATGACTCGTCCTTGAGACTCCTTCCAAGTGATGCTACCTTCCAGTCCAGCTTCAATGCAGTGACCATCTTCTCGAGCCAGGCGACAAGCTCCTCATTCACCGGCAAATCCTCACCTACCACCGCACTCGGATAACCTGACGAATGCCTTGTCCCTTACTTGTCTGCATCACAGACTCCAAGAGCTGCTGCCAGACCGTTGCTTGCCCCCTCAGACACTGCCCCAGGAGTCTGTACATCTACACATGCATAAGGATCTACAACTTGACAAACCGGATTCTCCAGCCCTCCTCGCACTACCATAAATCTGAACATCTTCTCAATGGTGATGTCCTCCTCCTCTTCTGCCCCCTCCTCTACAGTGGCGCTACCAACGCTGGCCAGATCTCTCATCAATACCCTCAGACTAGCATCGCGAGCACACAGGCCGAGCAGCTTCTCCAAACACTTCGATCGGAGGAATACCTACCGTGTGGAATCTATCTCCCTATAAATGTCTAGCCAGTCACCTGTCTGAATGTAAGTGCGGTGATCTGATTCGGCGGGATACTCTGCAGTTGAGTTGGTGACACGCCCTCAGGAGTGTCGATAAACCTGTCACCCTCAGTGTCACCAGTCCAAGAGGCACAACAGGTCTACCTCTGCTTGGCATCGTTACCGAGAGCTATCTCCTCGTTCCACCGGTTGAGGCTTTCCACAAGCTGACAAGATTCGCAATATATCCTCCTCAAACGCCCTTCTAGTACTACTACTACTACTACTACCACCACTACTACTACTACTACTACTACTACTACCACTACTACTACCACTACTACTACTACTACTACTACTACTACTACTACTACTACCACTACTACTACTACTACTACCCCAGGCAGCCTTCTGACAGCACTGCCATGAGCTCCCAGCTCGTCTATGTATGCCTCTAACATCTCCGACACCTCCTGACAAGTTCTCAGACCTGTTGTGGATCCTACCGGGAGAGAACCTGTGATGAGAGATATCCTATAATCTCGTAATGGTCTCAACTGGAGAGGTCATAAGTGCACTATCACTAGAGTCGCTGCGAGTACGGCGCACGGCGCAAATACAATAATCCACTTGTACGATTCCTATAATGTGGGTAGACCAAATTATGGAATGATTTCTCTCGACACGAAAGCCCTCTACGAAACTCGAGTGAGGAATCTCCATGAGCTAATAATTAATACCATAACTCATCCATCTAATGACCCGAGGCCTACTACACCTGGAGAATTCACACGCTAGAGACTTCGGAGCCTAGAGGATCTCCAACTGACGACCACCGCTATCATTACCAGCCGCGCTGATGTCCTCCATGAGCTTGCTAGTAGCAGAAGCAATTTGCTGAGTGCCCTGTCTAACTTGACCTGATGACAATTCATACCACACCTTCCACAATTCTCCTCCTCGTACGTCCAACCAATTCTGACTGTTTCCGCACTTTACTCAATGTTGACTGCAGCCAGCTCATATTCTTGTTGGGTACAAATATTCAATTGAATGGATATAAAAAATCCTAAAGTCGCTCAGACAATGAATCCTCAAATTTCCCATGACCCCTTCCGTATGCCCGATTCACTATGTAAAGTGTTTGCCCTTTCTGGCGGCGTTTCAAGCTTCTCTATTGGCTCTACTACCTCACCCCATCTCTTCTCGCAAACCAGACAAACCTTCTCGTCAAAAGTCACGGCCGAAGCTGGTGGAGGAGATCAGTAACGTCGAATAACAATACCAGACACCAAGAAGGCCGCTAGCGCCAACCCCGAACTGCTTTCCCCAGCTGGAACTCAATTCTCCTCAACTGCGTAAACTCGTGATAGATTTCCTAGGAACGAATCGCCGTAAGGTGGCTGTTGAGAGCATGCATTGCTGCTATAGCTGAGGGGACTAGAAGACCCTTATGAAACAACATACGAATTAACATCAGCTGGTACAATGACTCGGGAGTAAAATAAGTAGTTCCCTTAGATGACTTCATCTCTCAAGCGTCACGAACTTCCAACCCGGCGATCTCGTTGGCTACGGGAGCCAGCAGAAATTTCTCTGTGAGGGGCCGTCGATCGAGGGAGGGGTGAACTCCCTGTTGGAGGATGATGGATACACAACAAGCATTGTGACAGAGGGCCCTACTGTTCTGTCCATCAGTGGCTTCAGGAGGCGAACATAGGAGACCCCCAACACTCCCACTCCGAATATCCCCACTCATCTCTGTCGATCTCCTGCAAGTCGCAGTCGAACTTATCAGCAAGCGAGGTTGCAAATTCTGGAAATAGGCGGAGCGAAGTTCGCACCTTGACCGACGCGGGTTGAAGTGCTTCCATACATGGCCCTGATACCACACTGAGCGCAAATCGTCTCCCACGACAGTCACCTGGAACCTATCCACAAACATAGCCGTGAAGAGTTCATTCTTGAGATTGATGAAAGCGAATCCGCGGTTGTTGCCCCTGCCGGACTTCACCAGCAGCTCGCTGAAATCCACAACCATCCCGAGTACAACACCGAGAGCCCTACAGAAAATCGTAGCAGTCTTCAAGGCCGGACTCCGACACGATCTCAGACACCAGCATGTGATAGTCATACCTAAACCGATCCATTAGAGCCTCTTCCCGTTCCCCTGGCTTAACAGTCGAGGAATGCCCCTGATGAGCAGTGTGGTGCGGTGTTCGCTGCCGTCCACTAAGTCGACCAAACGGATCTTACGGGCGTCTTCATCACCCATGCAACCATACGAGGTCCGCCGACCCGCCTCGCTCTCTAGCCTTGTCGAACCAACTCGCTCGCCGACTGAGGGCCGCAGCCGACGTTGGCGCTGGAAGACATGAGATATGACCCTACTCTCACTAGAAGACGCCCATAAATAGCTCGTAGTATCGTGCCAACGAGCAGGGTGGAGCAAACACCTACAGCTGTTCAGCGCCTCAGCATGGCCCCGTAAGCAGAGTGACTGACTTGGTGGCACCCGGAGACCCACCTCTAGCAGTAGGCATTGCAGTTGGAAATAGGGAGAATAGCTTCGCCATACGCTTTTGCGATCTTCTCGTTGGGAACCATTGTACGTGTATCGACACCAGCGAGTGGAGTCGTCACATCAGTGCGCTGACGAAACTTCGAGCAATGCAATTTCGACGGTTTGACTGGGTCTGGCATCTGATTAACGAGGTAGGGCTGTCAGCTTCCAATAAAGCAACTACCTCATTAAACATGTGACCTTCAGCAAGCAGCTCATCGAAAAGTCTGATAGGGATGGCCCCATTAGGGAAGCCGCTCTGATCGGGATTGAATTTTGAAGTCTACACAGGATCAGGACTCACCCCCATAGCAAAGTAGTCTGCCATGTCATCGGATAGACATTTCGATCCAGAGAGAGGCAAAAGCGCCCTCAACCAGTCAGCCACCACGATATTATCATCACAAGGTGACCAAGGAGACGTCTAAGTGACTGATGAGGACTGGATGGGCGGAATCATCAACTCACCACAGAGGTCATGTCGCTGACACAGCATAGATCGTCAAGTAGCATGGCCATAGAAATAGTCGCAGCTGAGAAAGGTATCCACCTCTAGCTTGAACAATACGAGCGGAGGCTGTCAGCAACGGTAACCGATAGCAATCCCACTGTCAGCAACTCCTCACAACTTATGGGCACTAATTACATAACCAAGTTGCGCCTAAAACTCGAGTAAAGGCCTGAGTACACCAAGAGCAGCCTAAGGCGATTCAAGTTAGCCATAACGCCACGTAAGCGAGCACTATGAGGTGCCTTGAGTTTAGGGATAGGCACGTTAAGTTCGTGAATGAAGATATTTTTTGGTTGCGTGGCGAGCTGCACGACTGCGCTCGCCCCTGATCCGGTGTAACACATTACACTTTAATTAGCGACACTAAACCGTTAGTCTTATGTAGAATGATATGTGTAGTATATGTTCTGTACACAGAATAGCCTCTTTTTTTGTCGTAAAGTGGCATGTCTGACGACATCCGACAATTGAGACGGTTCGTCTCAGACGAATTGGCGGGAACCAGCCAGACAAGGAGAAACTTTGGAGGCTTGATACCACTGTCACCTTCTATGTGAGCAGACTCGCATCAAACACATATCCATCCACCGTCAGGATTTCCTTTTCGCACAAATCATCGGCGATGTTGGACTACTACAAAATTTGTAGTACAAATTGACAATCCGTTATCCGCCGACACAGTCTGTCGGACTGTGTATACCGTGAAGAGTCTTCACTGAAGACCATCACATATTTTCCCACCAGATGTGTCCACTACCAGCCCAAATTTCGTGATTCAGACAGTACAACCGATAATTGAACCAAAGGTATAACGGGCTGTTTTGGTGGGAAGCGGACGGGAGATATGACTGATCTCCCCCATCCGCTTCTCATTGTCAGTGCGCCATTGATATCATAATATAACATTACCAGCGCATGTGTACGGCACGAGCCTATCATCGGTTTGCAACAACCTTGTAGAGTCCTCTGTTAAATTGTGAGGCTTGTGAGGCACTTTCACTCGTCGTAGTGAGCGCCGCACACCCACCGATGTCGATATAAGGGCAGTGCAGTATAACTATATTCATAAGGGAAACTACCACACAAACAACAGACTGTTGCGTGGACAGAAAAGTCCGCGTATCAACAGAACGGTGCGACCAGCAGCTGGCCCCATTGAGTTCTCCGCTTCCTTGCGAGAAAGTTTCCCCTCGCATCTGCTCCACTCCCACTAGGGGGACCCTCTCGCCTGATGGTTGTTGTTTTAACAGTTCCAGACTGGAACTTCCAGCGCTGAGCGCTTAGGCATTCGAAAAAGTAAACCTGGAATCAATAATAAATTAGGATTCGAGTCTCCCTGGGAGGTTGGCGCTGCCAACTCGAATCCAGATGCCGCCAGCTTGGCGGCATCCGCACTTCCTCGTGTAATACAAGGCGTGTCCATCGAGGTGATATATCAGTGCACTCGAAGGGAGCTCCATCCAATGTTGGAATATTCGATACATGAGCATTCCAAAGGCGTAATACCGAATCGATACTACCAATGGGATTCCCAACAGCGGGGAACGGATCATCGATGATCAGACTACTCCGTACCGTGAGCTTCTCATCTTCGCGGAAGGATGAGAGGAAGTTTTTCTGAGAAACGTCACCTCTCAGACAACCATCAGCCCCGTGGAGCGACCCCCGCTTACTCACATCCGTATAATATACTCTCCCGCTGACTTTCATGTCACTGATAATATGCGTGAGTCACGCGTTGTGAATACTGGGTCTTCGGTGCGAAGGGGTGAAGCTCGCTAAAATTCGCTAAAAAAGCGCGCGGGACAAATTTGTCTTTTCGCGGAACAAACTCCTGCGCGTTCAAGATTTAGGTTGAATTCATATCCTCAAGGGAACACGTTCACGAGGTGCGCTTTCTCGCTCGGCCTGGTTTTTCATTCTGAAGAAATTACTGAAAAGTCAAAGACTCTATGGCGCATCCTCTCTCGAATATGGTCACTACTTCAAGTTCCCGGCTCACTGTGAACCGTTCACATGGGTAACATCTTGAATCTGGATAGTAGTTCGGGTTTTGGCCGTCGGGTTTTGGATGGGGTTTCGGGTTTCCCTTTCTCCGCTCCTACGGTAGGCGCGGTAGGAGTCCTACCTGTAGTTCCTTCTTTCTTGGGGGAGGGGCATTACAATCATAATGGCTGAGCCATTAATAATGGCCCATTATTCGGATAACAGTCCGAAACCCGAGCTCTGGGGAATGAATCAGAGCTCAAAATAGTCTGTAGATTGGAGTCCGATCATTGGACCGACGAATCGCCGACCAGGAACGACGTTTCCGGAACCTGAGTGTCCGAAGCTGAAGTTCCCAGGTTTGTGTCCGACTGAAAAGACTTTGGGTCCTGAAAAAGAATTTGAGCAAGAGAACGTTGTACTGTTCCTCTTCAAAGTCGCTCTACTTGTATCAGAATTTGTGCTTACGCACGCACGGACGAACGCATACGAACAACCACGAACTGCAATATAAGCTCCGTTCGCTTCGCTCACTCTGCGATTTCAGAGATTGATTGATCAATAACTTAGCCCATCTGGAACCGCTCGTATCATAATTGCACCGATGATGAAGTCGACGACTCGCCAGAGTCGGATTGGAAAAGTTCATAGCAAAATGTATATCATTACGGATTCAACGAGCAGTGCTCGTCGAGCACTATGACCTGGAGGAGTCTCCAGTGTTCTTCCACAGGAAGGATGTTAGGAGGGATGAATGTGTCTCCAACTGAACATAAAGCTAATGCCGATACCCAGAAGGTATTAGCTATCACGTGCACACTCGCGAGTAACGAAGAGGAGACATCTCGGACCGCATGTACAAACATGTCGTATCTTGCTCACTTATGATGCCTTGTGATTTCCAAATCCGATGAGCAATCGCTCCAAACCTCTCAATTGCTGCATTCTCAATTCTCTCCCTATATCATGGGGTATTGTTTTACAGTCAGGTGTTGGACAATAGGGAACTCCCCGACGCGTGAGCTGCTCAGTCAACCTTCCTCTCAATTCCGCTGGCCGCACAACGATGTGTTTGTGACCACTTTAGAAATCCCAAACTCGTGCTTGCGACACTGCCCACACTTACATCTCATGCTACAGCCCCTCCACAATGCAACAAAGTGTCGGTCTTCGTGCAGTTTCTCTTTTTATCACCAGAAAATGCTGTCGCGCTCGTCCACTTGCATGGGAGTCGCCAAGGAGGTCCTCCACGGCGCTGAGGCTCGCTCGCGCATGCTCGTCGGTGTCAACCGCATTGCCGATGCTGTGGCCGTCACCATGGGCCCAAAGGGTCGCAACGTGGTCATCGAGCAGAGCTTCGGGTCCCCTAAGGTCACTAAGGATGGTGTTACTGTCGCCAAGGCCATCGACCTCCCCGACAAGATGCAGAACGTCGGTGCCGCCCTCATCAAACAGGTGGCTTCCAAGACTAACGACATTGCCGGTGATGGCACTACCACCAGCACAGTGCTTGCTCGCGCCATCTACCGTGAGGGTTGCAAGGCTGTTGCTGCTGGCATGAACCCTATGGACTTGAAGAGAGGCATTGACGCCGCAGTGAAGGTGGTCATGGATGAGCTCAAGGCCCGCGCTCAGCCGATCTCAACCGCCCAGGAAATCCAACAGGTACGTCCTTGTTAGTAAGTGTTCATCCATTCCCCACATCCAGGTGGCGACGATTGCCGCGAATGGTGATAAGACTATCGGCAGTCTCATCGCTGAGGCCTTCGAGAAGGTCGGCAAGGACGGCACCATCACCGTGTCTGACGGCAAAACCATGGAGCATCAGCTCGAGGTAAGGTGTCGGTCGAATCGTAGAGGCATAGAAGTCTGCTCAGGTTGTGGAAGGCATGCAATTCAACCGTGGTTACATCTCTCCCTACTTTATCACCAATAACAAGACACAATCGGTCGAGTTCGAGAATCCTCTTATTCTGGTGCACGAGAAGAAGATCAGCTCCATTCAGGTAGGACATATGTACCGTGATGTTGATGATATCAGATTGTTAGTCCATTCTTCCTGTGCTCGAGTACGTCGTGAAACTGCAGCGTCCTCTCCTCATCATTGCTGAGGATGTCGATGGCGAGGCCTTGGCTACTCTCGTTGTCAACAAGCTCCGTGGCGGTCTCAAGGTCTGCGCTGTAAGTCTCGCCCCGATCCGTCAGAATAGGTTCCGGAGGCTGGCTGTGTTTTAGGTCAAGGCCCCCGGTTTCGGCGACAATCGCAAGTCGCAGATGCAGGACATCGCAACTGTCTGCGGCTGTGAGGTTGTCAGTGAGGATACTGGTACCAAGCTCAGCGACGACTTCGACCCGTAAGCTGGACAGCTCCATATCGACGTCCCGTCATTTCGTTTATACTCAGTGCATTGCTCGGCTCATGCAAGTCTGTGTCGGTGAAGAAGGACGATACCATCATCCTTGATGGAGCAGGCTCTCGAGAGGAAGTCGATGACCGTTGCGAGACTCTCCGTGATGCGATTGAGAACACCAGTAGTGAATACGAGAAGGATAAGCTGAAGGAGCGTCTTGCCAAAATGAGTGGCGGTGTTGCTGTGATTAAGGTGAGCGAAGATTCCCATGCCGTCGTAGTTATCGAGAGCGTGGTAGGTTGGCGGTTCCTCCGAGGTGGAAGTTTCGGAAGTTAAGGATCGTCTCAATGACGCCCTTAACGCCACTAAGGCCGCTGTTGAGGAGGGTATCGTCCCCGGTGGTGGAGCTGCTCTCTTGAGGTGACCTATTGGGAAGGAAAGTCTAATCGGCTGTGAATCTCGCTTCTCATCAGAGCCAGCAAGAAGTTGGACGATATGAAGTTGGACAACTTCGACCAGGAGGTCGGCTGCAACATCATCCGCTCTGCGTGTAAGCAGCCGTGCAAGACCATTGTGGAGAACGCTGGTGAGGAGGGTGCCGTCGTGGTGCAGAAGCTCCTCAGTGATGACCACTACCATAAGTAAGTTTTTCTCGACGCACTGGGTCAGTTGACAAGCTTCGTGGCAGGGGATATAATGCACAGACTTCTGAATACGTTGACATGCTACAACAGGGTATTGTTGACCCCACGAAGGTGGTCCGAACTGCCCTGGCTGATGCTGCTAGTATTGCCAGTTTGATGACTACTACTGAGACGGTCATCTGTGATGTAGGAATTCTCTGCACGACAGTGTGATGATATTTTGCGTCCTCGTGCTTAGCTTCCCGAGAAGGAGAAGTCTTCTTCCGCTCCCGACATGAGCGGCATGGGCGGCATGGGTGGCATGGGCGGTATGATGTAACGCACATGTGCGTGGAATCATTGCTGCAAACGGACTTTAGAGTGCATCGGAATATTTGAGGAGCCTGAGTCATAGTAGAGTGTTTCCGATCCTTATTAGCTGAAGCTTCAGCACGAGATATAGACCATCGTTTCTATGATGACTTCGAGTTGAGTACAGTTGTCGAGTACATAAGGCTTTTCGCTTCCTCGAACGATGAAGTTGCGATCTCCTTAGCCATGCTATTCGTTGAAAGCATTCAATTCACTTGTTGCTTGCATGAAGTGCGCTTCTCCAGTGCCATGCGTTGGCGCTTGTGGGTAGATGAAAGGTTGATATGGAACGCCTCCATGGTGTTGATGATGGGTGTCGCTTGAGCGTTTCTCACTTCGAACAAATTGATTGAACGCTCAACTAAGGCAAATGCGGATCTAGTATGCCTTCAATGCGATAGTACGGAGACTTGCCGTCTTCTATGTATCCTCTCGAGTGAAGCGTCCACCAAGAATGAAAAATTCCGGCGGTATTATTTTAGTACATATGTATTCCCATCGAAAGATATATCGTAGATTTTCTATTTCATGCAAATGCTCAACGACGCCATTCGTGTTTTAGCAACGTCTTTGCCAGTGAATACCTGTCTCTTGCGAAACAATTCGTAATGCACCCGCGATTACGGCGTAAACTGATAAGCTCCAGCGGATAATGATTAACCGTGATGAGAGCGCGCTCTTTTGATTCAATCTCCGTTTATGTGAATACCATGGAAGAGATGCGGCGTTCCCGAACATGTTACCCAATTTATGACAGAACTACTCTGAGTAGGCTGAGTAACTCAAGTTTCTATTCATGAAAGAAAAAAACCATCATTAATTCAATCTACCGAGACAATTCGGAGCGCCGCATTTACATGCGAGCTTCTCGGACTCAACAGCGAATTGATAATCATAGGTGATTTCCTCCCCGGCGCTGATGTCATTCTTGGCAACTATCATAATGTGCTTCTTATGAGAGGCCCGAACGACTCCTCTGAAGGAGATGTCATCCTCACTGGCCAAGGGGACGGGGTCCTCCACAACCTAGGAGGCAGGCTAGCACTCTTCCCAATGCACGACGTACCTTGCAAACGCAATTCGGGTTACACGAGTGGTTGATGAACCGGGCAGTGTTCCCCCTGAGGGTGGCATCCACAACATAGTGCTCGTCTAAGCGGAACATGTAGCAGCACTGGCCCATGAGCATCTCCTCTTCATAGTAACGTTCTCGACAGTCGGCGACAGAGTGCCTGACTTGGGGGATCATCGAAGACCTCCAACGCTATAGAAAAAATTCACCAGCAGAGTTTGACCGTCTTGGCCAAACACGATCAATCGTGGAACGATCAGAACAACTTCATCAACGTGAAGACCTCACGTGAAGACCTTGAAGAGCTCACCTGACGATTTCACCTGCGTATTCCACGACCATGTCGCCCTTAGCGAATCGCACTTTGGCAAACAACCCATAGTTGTGAATCCTCGACCGTTTCACTTCCAGCACTTCATTGTCGTCCGTCTGGGCTCTAATACGGTACAGCGCCGTCAGAGTCGGTGAAGATGAGGAGCCTTCCGGCCAGTGCATCCTCGTCCGTGCGGACTTTATCATTTGGTTGTACTCCCCTGTGGTTTGGCTGTTGCTGCCCGTCGAGCTCTCTACAGGGCAGTTGGAAGGGTCCAGAAGGAACTTATAGTGGGCACTCCGTTGCCCAATGAGGAGTGGTGATATTCCGCGTTCCTGTACGCGAACGACGCCAAGCTCCCGCATGTCCGGCTGGACCGGCTGCTCCCAGGAGGACTTCAACTTGAGACTCTCCACTGGCCCACATGAATCATTGCCAGGTCCGAGCAGCCCCGTCAGGAGTTGCGCCCGCGCCCCCGGATGGTCCATCCATAAGGATGCCTGGCGGGAACGAAATTGTTCTTATATCCCACCACTAAGACGCCCACCTCTTGCATGATCTTCCGTCTCGCGAACGCCTTTCGGACCTCGCGCAGATGGGCCACAACGACCGGCGACATCAGACCGAAGAACCATTGCGGTGTGAAGTCCCTCAAAACTTGCTGACGTCTCTCGGTGGAAAACTGCTCCACTAGCTGCCGCCAGGCATCCTCTATTGAGTCCGCCACGGCTATCACTCCTGGTAGCAATTATGGATAACTACGGAGTCCATGATGACTCACCTCCGGTCGCTACCCGAATAGTCACAACACGATCATCGTCATCGTCGTAGTCGATGGTGCACACATAAGCAGATCGCCTCCGCGTGGGTTCCACCGACCAAAAGAGCCTGTACCCACCAAGATGAAGTGGCGAAGGAGCGGTATAGCCCACCGAATAACTATAAAACCGTTGGGCTGCTCCAGCTGATGCTTACTGTCTATGGTGCCCATCCGGATCACGCTGAGCCCTCCTGACCGAACCTGATACACCACATGCGGACCACCAGCGACTCCTGAGCAGCTACCGCTGAGTTCGCCGACACCGGCACCCCGTCATCAATACGGAACCTAGGGACTTGGAAGGGATGCAGCAGCCCTACAGTGGCGAGGGTGCACGCGGGTGGCGACAGGCTCGGCAACACTCTTTGTACGTGCGGTGGTGGTCTGATAGGGGAATTTGAGCTACTCGTTGCCAGGTAGGGAGTGCTCACCCCAAGGCGATCGCCGCGCACTCATCATTGAAGACCTTCTCTTGGTCCGGTGTGAGGATGGGAATCAAAGACACTGCGCAGCGGTGCAATTGCGACAACAACTCGGTGG
>NW_003215522.1:25971-33200 GCF_000006405.1 Perkinsus marinus ATCC 50983
ACGACGTCCACGCGGCTGGACACGTACCTTGAGCCCGCAGGGACAGTGATCGAGCTGAGTGCCAGTCAAAGCAGGCATGCTCACCTGCTCAGTCTAGCATATTGTGGTAGTGCATGGGCCGAGGTGGCCCCCGGATCAGGCTCCCTTCGAGGGTGCTCCAGCGGGGAAGCCGAGAAGTCCGTGGGCAGGAGCTAACACGCACGTTGTCGTTTGCTATTAATAACGTTAACTCACCCCTGGGAAGGTGACCGTGAGCCCCTTGATGGTGAACTGTGCACAGAGGGCATGCACCCACTGACCGTCCAACCACGGGATAAGCCGACCCATAGAAAGCGTGTCGGAGCGACTTCCACAAAGAGAACATCGCCGTTCACTGAAAGCACACCTCCCAACCCTAGTTATGCCGGACCGCTCTCACTCCCAGACGGGTATGGGCACACTGGCTTTCGATACCGCCGTTCCAATGACTGGGTACCGCGCTGGACTCTGTAAGCAGTAGCTGAGGGCACCAAGCTGATTCTAGCGTCCTTACGAAGGCTCCAATGTATCCCTTGTCCACTGAAGTAAGCATCTTATGAATGATCTTCAGCAAGAGCACAGCAGGATCGCTTCCCTGCTGGAGCCACCACGACCGCTGCACCAATACCTGACACGCCCAAGCATCCCAGGACTGCCGACTGACTTGGCTATACCCTACTAGGGGTTCCTCCATCACCGTCTCGGCCCTCACTGGAGAAGGACTCGAGTCGTGCCCAGTGTGGTCAGTCGAGGAGTCTTGGGTGTCGATCCACTGCAGAATGTCTCTAGCAGCCAGAAGCCGTTGTGCTATCAGCGCATCTTGGGGAGTGGACACTGTTGGCGAGGTCTGAACGAAGGACCCTTAGGGGACTTCCCCAGACAGGAACTGACCTTTCCGGAGACCTTCGTGGCCCTTCTTGGCATGAAGACGTCTTGTCCCATGGTCCGCACAAGCCAGTCCTCACAATCCTCACCGATGACGCTCGGCGTGGTGCCAGCGTTTCCTCCAGAAGTGGCGCCTACAGCGACCGTTACTTTCCTCATAGAGAAGTGTGGGCCCACCAGCCAACGCCATAGTCTGCTGCAGAGCAGGCTCCAAGTGCTTCGGGAGCTTCCTCAACAGTCCACTGTTGTGGCGACCAGCCAAGGCATCGAGCATCCGTGAGCGCTCTGCACATGCAGCGTGACGATTCCGAATACTTATCAGCTCCGACGACAGGCTCTTCTAAGAAACGACATAATAATTAAGCCGTAGATCATCGCTGTCGAATCAAGGATGACGAGGAGTCCCTTCCATATATCTACGGCGATTTCAGTATCCGAGGCAGTGGTAGTCGGGGTCTGGTCGTTGCTGGTGCGCCTCCGAGGCAGCTCATCCATCGGCGTATCGGCCAGGCACTGGGCGCAGATATAGTCTGGTATCGATATCATAGTGAGATCTCGGAACTCGGGGATGCATTTACTGTGCCACCTTCCACCACATATAAGGCACAAGCTGAAACAGAGCCAGACAAGAACCTCTACTGCTCGACCTCGTGCATCACAACTCACATTTTAGAGCTGCAGGTCTTCTTTGAAGCCGTTCCGTCGATGATGGTACCGTTGCACGCTAGGCACCGATGGGAGGCGTTGAAGGACACTTTGTATTGCTCAGCAGCACACTGGTCGCACATGATGAATTTGTCATCCCAGAGCTGAGCGGTGTTGGAGTCGATTCGAGAAAAGTGTGGTAGGAGGAGCTCACCCAGTCACCGAGCTTATCAGACGAGGCTGTCTTCTTGATCCAGCGATCTCGGCATTTGCTGTGCCATATGATACCGCACTTCACACACATCATCCTGAGACAAGGCATCTCTGCTGTGTTGCCAACCTGGGCCTACTTGGGGGCCGCGAGCTCAGTAGGATCATTGCTCAGAGACTTGCTGCAAATTTGGGCACAATACGGACAACGGTTACACCCAGGACAGTGATAGCTTTTCTTGTCTGGTAGACCTGCCACCCTCTGAACTGCCAAAGACCCTTCCCGAGCAGAGACTCACTGATGAGGCCAGCACAGTAGTAGTGAAGGGCGTCAGAACAACAACAGCATTCGATCATGCTACAGCCGTCCCCGAAAGACCCACAGATAGCACAGCATTCAAAGAGGAGCCAACGACCGTGAACAAGTAGGGGATCCTGAGCAGTATGAACATATCAACAATGTGGAGGGGAGTATACTCTAAACCCGGAATCGAATTTTAAACTATCATTGATTAAAAAATATCAAGGATTCCGAGTCTACGGAAAATTTTCTATCGCATAGCCGTTTCGGATTCCTCTCTCCGTTTTGAAGATCATATCACAAAAATCGATCACCCGTGAGTAGGTACTTGGGGGGAGAGGACAGAGGCTTTCCCATAGGTAACCTGCCGTGGCCGAGTGAATACTGTTATGTCTGATCAAGCCGGACCAAGCAGGACCAGGAACGACCGCTCAGGCACTCACCTGTACAGGGAACTATGAAATTGGGCGCCACGAGGGCTCCACAGGGGTATGCCAGGGGGGACGGGGGGACGGACGGAGACAACTAAGATGAGCCGATTGCACTGATGCAACGATCGGACGTGTCACCAGAGGCACCAGAGCGATCAGGTCTAGTATTCTTGGGTCTGTGATGATGAGGGAGGCTGGAGATATTGAGGGCGACAAGAGTAGTCTAGTCGAACTAGATGGAGCCTTCCTAGATTTCTTCAGCCGCTGCTTGTAACTAGCATGACAACGCATGCGTGCTGACGAAGAGTGGAGACCTACGGAGACGGTCCATCAGTCCCAGGCTTGGTGGAGATCCTTGTGGACCGCCGAGTCCTGGCCGATTTGTCAGAGCCCTCAATCGATGCAACGTCGATGGGCAGTGCAGGCGAGGACGGCTGAGGCAAAGACGACACTGGAGCGGCTGACGCCGAATACTCCTCCCCATATCAGAGGCCTATTGTTCCAATGTCGGCCTCCAATGAGAGTCTGTACCAGTGTTGGAATATATGTTTTATCTCCTCAGCTGAACTCTTACATATGACTTCACAAAAAAGTGTACAGAAACCAACCTACACATAAATTCCCAAAATTTCCTCACCACCACACGTAGTTGACCATGTGCATATTTCTTCACATTACTCTATACCCTCTGGGGAAGTTGACATACCCCTACGGTCCACGAAGAGGCCCCTCGAGGCTTACTGATTCATTGACGATCTTGGCCACCCCAGCTGCTCCCGCTACTTTCAAGAGATACCGCTCCAAGACCAGTTTACCGTTCTTTTCGAATTGCTCGGCAATCTTGTAGGTCTGCGTGTTAGGCATGTTAAAGAGCTTAGCATTAGCGATGATTTGATCGAAATCATCTACGAAGTCCTGGACTGACGGATACCTGCCAACCTCCATCAGTCGATACCATAGATTTCCGACCGCACATGTGGGCCTCCGCTTTCTGCCTCATCTTACGGAGATTCATAGGCTTCTTCACCACCCTCAAATACAGCGGAGCGAAGGCTGCATTCACGGGCTCGCTGAACAGATGTGATTTATCGAGAGCCTGTCAAATGGCGACAGCCATCAAGTAGAATTGCACGTTCCTCGACTGCTTACTTTAAGTAGATCTAGTGCTCTTATATACTTGGATTTTGAAGTGCTATCTCGGCAGATGGGACAGAAGTATCTAGAGGGCCATTCGAAGGGCCCATGGCCTCCTGTTGGGGTTACTTCACGTCCTTGTCAGTGAGCTCTGTGAACTGCTCTTTGCAAGTGAAGTTATCACATTTGGCATGTACCCAGAACTCACAGCCGTCACACTGCACCATATCGTCACACCATACAGTGGACCATGCACGAAGACACACGGGACAGTATCTACAGCTCTTGGGTGGAAGATGGTACTGATGATGCCAGCACCCACTCGTTGGCGTCGAAGCCTGCCCAGCAGGCCCGACATGTGTCAAAAGTGATGCTCCAAAGATTCGTGCCGTTGGAAGTTGGCTCCTGGGCTGTGGGTTCCCAGTAGGTCCGTCGACCGCAGCTGTTACCTGTCACACAAGTCCTTGATGCCTATCGAAGGAATCCGATATTTCCGAGATTCCTTTCAGCTCGACACAATAGTAGCAGAGATGCCAACAAAGATGTCCCTATGAGAATCAGCCAGCGTTCAGCTATATGGGCATACAAGTCAGCGAGTCAACCGTGAGAAGCATACGAATACAGGGACTCGCTGGACCTTGGGATGGACATCCCCTCTGGTTCAGCCCGAGGATGCCTGCGAAGTCACTGAACTGCTCACATTGTCGACAGTCCTCACACCTCCACGTGGTGCCCGGCAAGAGACTAGGCGCTACTATAGGGAAGCAGCATGTCCCGTGAGCGCTCATGTTACACCCATGGCAAACGACCGCCAACTGATAAGTGAGGGCATACACCGATTCACTGCCCTCGCCTACTTCCAGACAGCCGAAGAGCTTAACCAAGGACAGTTTGTCCCAGTTGGTCGGGTATGTCCCAAGGGGCTCGCAGCAGTATCTAGTCCCCACAGTGAGGGCCACAACTAAAGCAATACGCTTACTGACAGAGCCTGCAGTCTGGACAGAGGAAATCCTGGTTTTGGCGAGACCGACGTTGTGAGCAGGATGATGGTTCGGCTACTGGCCTCTCTAGTTTAGGTCTGATCACCATAGAGCCATACCACTCCTTCCTCAACTCATTTGAACGCCTAGGATAAGACCCTCTACTTGGAAAAGGCGTGCAGGTCATGGCAACCCTTTGGCAGTAGTTCAGGCACTGCTGTGGCCACTCCTTGCAGATACCTGACCAACACCCTCCTCTGACCATTGGGATGCCCCGCTTCACATGTCTAGATTCCTAAACTGCAGCCCTTCGTCCATCCCGTCGGGTGGGAGGAGCTTCTCATGCGGCAGTAGACAGTCGCCATGAAAGACACTTCGGCAATTACAGCACTGCAGTGGCTGGACGGACTCCTCGTCTTTGCTGTCCGCTTGCTCCTCCGGTTCAGTTTTGATCTGTTCCCCGATTCTAGTCGAATCCGATCCTCCCATGGGCAAGTAGTCTCCATCGGAGTCCTTCATGAGCGTGTCACCAGTACCCAGAGCGCTGTGGAATCTCCGTAAGGCTTGCTGACGGTCGTCGTCTTCTTCTGGGGTCGGACAAGACCGTGGGGACTGAGGTTAGGGCGAGGGTGTGGTATGCATCGCAGTAGCCAAACGAGTGACAAATTATTCATTTCTGAAGCTTACTACCCCCTTGAGCTCTGAAAGGTTCGGGTTCCCGCTCCCCTGGCAGCATGCATCTCGGGCCCATCGTATACTCCCTTTCGGCACTTGATACCCACATATGCTACAAGCATACCAACTCTTCTCCTTTTCGTTAGGCGAGGTTGGAGGCTTCCGTTGATGCAGCTCATCGGGACGCTCCCACACCTTCAAATCTGATAGTACCTGTCCAAGGTGAGAAAGATACCTTGGACAGTGTCGATCCGTATATATTCCCTGTTTCGTGTGGTTTCGAGCACTCCAGGATCATCACCAACAATACTCCTCACACTGGATGTCAGTGTCGCAATATATGTTCACTTTCCTCAGATGAGCTCAGAAGTTTCCTCACTAATTACACAAGTTTACATACGAATTCGAATAGGAGTGTACAGAAACCAGCAAGAAGCCTCCAAAACTTCCTCAGAATTTTCACATTGTCACCAACACATGCAGTGTACCAAAGTTTCCGCACTACATAGATTTGCATATCCTCCGGGTCCAGCCAATGCCTGTCAGTAGCGCTCCTCGACAGCTGAATATCCCCATGAGTGAGTGAGATGGCCAGTGACTCCGCCAGCTCCTTGGCGTCCCGCAACGAGGGGAGCTTCAATGGTCGTAGAGCCTCCAGCTCGGGAGCACTCGCATCGATGAATTGAATGTAGTACCTAAAACGACCTCCTACACGACCAGTGGTCGTCGCACACTGAGCAAAACCGCGGAGCTCCATAGACTACCAAGGCAGATTCCGTGAAGACTGGGAGCCGCTCGAGCAGTATTACCTCCTCCATTTCACAGTGAAGTACTTGACCACTCCAATGCGATAAGACGACCCCTCAACATTGCTGCTCTCCTTGGGTTGATCCCTCATCACTACACCCCATCCTACCGCTCCGAACTGATCGGTGACCCTCAGACGCCGGAGATTGCAGGCTGGCATGTGTGAGTCAAGACAACCACCTCACGCTGAGGTCCTCAATCTATGTACAGTACGCGCCACCTAGAAACGCGCGGACTGGGCGGGCACTTTTTTTCTTCATTTTGACGAATTTCGACCTAATTCTTTCACCATTGATGTATAGAAAGCCTATACCGCATCCAGTCACCCTCCCATTATACTTCATCACATTCTGACTATGGCAACCCAACACGATGATGGCAATAAAATAATAAAAAAATCACACAAAGTCACCACTGAATAGACCAGCAGCTTATCATAGCCTGCTCGTAGCCTTCTTATACTGTCTATCAGCCTGCCTTATACCGAGGTCCAGCAAGATCTCCTCCGAACCCCCAGGAATGGCCAAGCCACGCACATCCCGATACAGTCGTTCCACAACCTCACCAAGCCCACTCCTCGTATAGGCATTACCACCGAAGATCTGAGCCGCCTCACGAGCACAGTACTCAAACACCTGATGAAAGAACCTATCCAAAAGGGCGCAAGGACCTTCCCCTCACCTTAGTGCTGTGGGCCTTCATCAGAGCTATAGTGCCCCCCAACGCATCCATGCTCTCCACCCAAGGCGTAGTCGACATCTGATGAGTGACGCTTTCAAGCCAGTGGCTCGTCCCTTCGATCTGTCTGGACATCTCTGCCAACTTCCATCGAATGACCGGGTGCTCCATGAGGGTCTTGCCAAAAGTCTTTCTCTTCTGAGCATACTTGAATGAAAGCTCATAGAGAATTCTCGAAAACCGCACCGCTTGAATGATAAGTCCCCAGCGCTCATGGTTGAAGTTATACATGATAACCTTAAAGCCATCATTCTCCTTGCCGATGAGATTCTCCACCGGGACTTTCACATCATCGAGTTCAACGAAGGTAGTGCCACTAGATAGCACACCTTGGCAGTCCATTCTGGTGGTCTTGAGGCCGGGCATGCCCCTCTCCACCAACAGCATAGATATGCCCTTCATGCC
>NW_003215522.1:33300-35948 GCF_000006405.1 Perkinsus marinus ATCC 50983
CATTGAGAACCATACACCATCGTAGGCCCATATTCGTGAACAACCCATGAAATTGAGCTCTAATAAAGTAGTACTGATAAACCAAGCTACCTTTACAGCGGAGAAATGAACCAAGTATCACCGTGAGCATTCCTCATGATACAATGACGATCATCATAAAAAGGGGCATGACTCGCTACAGCATTTTCTTTCAAATGTTGCCGCATTCGATAATGCTCTTTTCGAACGCAACCCATACAAAGAGTGATGACGCGAGATGCTTAGGTGATGACAGAACGAGCTGTAGTGATATTATTGTGCATGATTCGTTAGTAGACAATTGTAATGATACCGGAGGGGCCGAGCTGAGTCGGTGGCCGTCTTAGGAAGATGACGTGGCCACACGGACTGACTTCTGGATGTACTAGATAATCTCCCTCAGACCTGTCATAGTTTAAAGTGGATAATAAATTCATACGATGAGTTTTAGCATCCAATGATAACAATAACAATTGCCCCGAGCAGCAAGAGACGTCAACCGGAACTGTTTTTTCTTCAGGAGAAAGTTCAGTTTGCGTTTCAACGAAAATAGTATCATCAGTGAGGAAAGTGACCGAAACCAGATTGTCAGCCTCAAACGGAGCCTCGAACTTTGTCGCCTCGCAGAGAGATCCCTGCTCATCAACTACGATAAACTCATTCACAGCATCGCGACGACTATTGTATATAATTAGATAGTGGTCGGTGCCCATCTCAAAAACGTCAAACACGTGGGCTTGAGTATCCGTTGTGAAGATCAGCTCAGATTCTTTGGTCCACGGATCGAGCCGATGAATCTTCAAATCCCAAAAACCAACGAAACCGTAGTAGAGCAATCCATGATGATGGACCAAGGTCCAGAAGATGGCGGGTTCGTCGTTAACGGGTGGATGGGTTATGGTTATAGGTTTACTTAGGGACGGAGCGTGCAGGAGGGCATTCACGCAATCATCCTGCTCAATCATATCAATGATGGAGTGTCTACTGATATCTAAAGCTTTATTGAAGGCCATGTTACGATACCACCAGCTGTTGGGGCTACATACCTTGCATCTTGCGCCACCATCAGAGAGGATAACTCGTGGACGACTCTCACACAAGTACGAACCTATTGCAGCCACAAGCTCAAACGGTAGCCGCTTAGACTTTGTATGCTGCGTCGCAGCAGACAGCTGAAGGGCCACTCTCTCGGCTAGAGCTGACATTCTCACGTTCATTTCAGTTTGGTCAACAGAAAAACAATAAACTTGTTTTATTCATGCAAATTTAGCGGAGCGTTACGGTAGTGAAATCACCTCTGTAACGAGAGAGTATGCAAAACTGGCACACACGGCGCAGAGCACACGATCTGCAGGTCCATACGCACACATGCGTGCAAGATGCGTGTGCGCCAATCACATGGAACTTAACCTGTCAATCCCTTGGTTCCATGTGGAGTAGCAATACACCCCTGGCCTGGTGTGCTTTAACCACACCCACCCGACCCTGCGGAAATGCGCTGGGCCCGTATCGGCGTGCAACAAGTAGAACACAGTTCACACCATGCCGTGCTTGCCACATATGACCTTTGCCGCTTTCGCAGGTCATGGATTCCCCGATCACGACTCCAGACACTGTCAAGACATGTGTGCACTCACGTGTGACACGTGACGCGTCATGCGGACTCGCTACGTTTCGCGATATGGAACGTCTAAGGCGCTGCATATCCTCCGCATCCTTGATCATGTGTGGTGTGGCTTAGGACGGGTTAGACTTCTGAGTGTAATGGTACACGCATTGGATTGTATCGCTGCTATGGAATAGTATTATAGGATTGTTTATGGTAGCTTACTTGAACGAATCTATGTTCGGCCGCCTTCACCAGCTCATACTCGTCGGTCTTGCCCTATCCCGCGATCCCGATGGTAAATATCAAATGTTCGTGGCTAGCCCTTATATGGCTCTGCAGTATGTATTCTCACACCATGCCCAAGAAGTAGAGATTAGTTTCTTCTGTGGGTTTGGTGTGAGACCAACCAAGGAGATCTTTTCTGTCAATAAGATGTCTGATCAGCTCTACAAAATACCTGTCACGGAACCGGGGAGCTGGATCCCAGATCCTAGATGGGTGATCATCAGGAAAAGCTTTGCTGCCAAATGTCCGGCGTACATACTGCAGCGAGATGACTTCAGCAAAATAGAGTACAATAGTAAGTATGACCACCCGACTGTTGATGTGGCGGGTGAGAAGCGGGAGTTAGTACACACAGATTAGTTGATATTTTTCGTCGGTAGAACTCTCAGCGTACCAGTCGCTTTGGCTACCACTATTCAGATGTTTGTTGGTCGTTCGATTTACTATTATTATGCGGGTATGTCGAGTAACTCTGGGCGCTTCATCTCCAATTCTGCAAGCATTTTCGGGCAATACGGTGACGTCGACTCCTCGAGTGTTGTAGTACTCGTAGTGATTTTATTGACTTTTCATGAATATCATTGACGATTCGCAGCTCAGCCATGTGTACCATTTCTCTGTCGCTTTTGCTTCCGTTACGAAAGTTCTGTGGTAAGTATAACCTCCTGGTAAACGGATTAATAATCTTTTCGACGCTTTACCTTATTTCCTGTACGTCTGTGTGATACCATTATAG